>NC_041215.1:127363709-127373376 GCF_002837175.3 Physeter macrocephalus | reverse complement strand
GGGGGGGGGGGGGGGGGATGTGGGGAGGTGGGGCAGAGGGTTAGGATATGGAAACTACAGTCCAGTAAAAAGGGTTCTGTTCCTAAAACTGGGTCTTTAAAGGTATCTTGCAGCCTGAGCCTTGGTCCCTCGCACGTCCCTGCAAGGGACGACCTTCAGAAAGTGTGCCGGCTTGTTGTTTCTCGGGCCTTTGAACCGGGTGAAGAATGTGTCTCGAGACCGAAAAATGAATGGTTGGTGCTTTTAGCCTCCAGCTTGAAAGTCGCTGGAGGAATGTTATTGTCCCTTCAGAGCCTGCTTCCCAACCACCGGGGCTCTTGGAAAGCATCTCTGCAGGATGATGTCCTCAACAAAAACCCATGCCACATACTGGACTGAACGTTAATATTATGACATAGTATGAGTGTGTTTCGTGTTTGGTAATTGCAATCATTGTTGCTTTTGTTCTGGTCATCCATTTACAGTGCTTGGTGTCAGTTTATTTATCTCTTGTAAAAATAAAATACAGTGTGTGTGTGTGTGTGTGTGTGTGTGTGTGTGTGTGAGAAAACAAAAACAAGAACCAAAAAAAACCCCATGCCACCCAATTCGATCTAATTCACTAGCTACTTTTTGGTGGATTTTCGATGAATGTCTCTTCTCTAAGAATAGAACCCCTTTCTATGGCTTCCTCACCACCCCAGCTGAGATGATTTATGGTTACTTATGAGATAAAGAAACTTCAGGCTTTTTTTTTTTGGCTTGGGGAATATTATTTTAAAACATAGTGGCAGGAGGTATTTTGGGACATAAATAAAGAGTTCTTAGCTCTGATGAGTTTAGAATGGATTTTACCATCTGTAAAATTGCATTTGCAATGTAAAATCAATAAATTTAAATGATCAAAGAAAACATTTAGAGTATTCGATTTGCTGGGTTCCAGTGTACCGAGCACCCAGTCTCTCCTTTCTTTTAGAACGCTTACCCCTTCCTGAGAGATGCTGGAAACCCCTGTCCTGGCTCTAATTACGGGTTTAATGCTACTCCTTCCTACTAAGAATTGTAAGCTGTTTGAGAGTAGTGTCACTAATTGTTTCATGACTCCAGTATCTGTGGGGGTGCACACAAAATGCTTGCCGAGTTAAAAATTTGTATATCAACAAACAGTTCTGGAGAGAGTTGTTGAACCAAGGAGAAGACGGCTTTAGAAAAATCCCAAACAAAAACAATACTGTGGATATATTTTGATTACCTCAAGCCATTTCATTTGCCAAATATTTTAAAAATCATATTCAGATTTAACAATATATTTAAAAAAATAGTCAAACAAAATTACAGGAGTCTTTGCAATCTGATATGACCGGATATGAAAACTTGGGGAAAATTAATTACAGCTGCCTCATTGCTGTGTCTGAAATCCTTGGAAACTTCCTCTGTTCCCCCAAACCATTCTTTTAAAGATTGACAGAAACTTTGCTTTGTTTTGACAAGATTTATTTCTTTGCTTCCAACAGTAGTTCATCAACTTTTATTTTGCTAATAGAGCTCTTCTGATGTTAATTGTAGCCTACTGATCTAGGTCAGAGCATAGCATTTTCACTGAGGTTTAAGATATCAAAAGCAACGAGAAAAGTATTTGAAAAATAATTATTGTATCTTAGTTACCTCTATTTTTAAAAAGAGGCCAGTTGTTAAGTATTTGATTCAAAGAGTAGCCTTCTGATTTTTCCCTATGCTCATTCTTTTTCTTCCTCTCGAGTATATTGTTGCTAATTAGCCCTTCTACTAAAATATAGGTAAGGTCTGGGAAAAGGAATTAAATTCAAACGAGTCCATTTTGCAAGTGTGGTACTTCTTACTACTCGGCTAAAAAGTTACCTTGGTCTCAGCAGTTGACCCTAATTGCCAAGATATGAGACTTTTCCCCTGTTTCCACTCTTGATTAAGGCTGGGCTAGTTTGATGACCAAAGGAGTAGAATGTATGTTCTAAACTAGCTATTTAGCTATTATAGCAATTCTTTTTCAACATTGCTTGAAATTTTAAGTATTACGCTAACAATTAGCATCCAAGCAATTTTACATATAGCAAAACATTTGTCATCCTTTCTTATAAAACTCCACAAGTCCCCAGGATCTGTAACATAAATGTGTTCTATTTTATTTTAAATAGGACTTCAGTTTTCTTGGTCCTGCACAGTCACATTGGCATTCAGGCTACTTTCTAAAATTTGAAAGTGTTTCCAGCGGGTATGTGTCGGGTATTGAGCTAGGCTATTTTTCTCTCTGCCAAGGTGGTTGACTGGGTTTACATGCTTAGTGCAATGTGTCTGGCATTTGGTTGACACTATTTGTTGTAGATACTGAATGAATGAATGTGGGACCATATGTTTTTAAACCACAGTATGGGAAAGGTGCCAACACCTCATTTATCTGGAGAGCAGAATCCTATTCTATTCAGGACAGAGAGTTTTTCTTAGCTACGTTACCACTGTCTGACACTTGGTGGTACTTCTTGTCTTACATGTTTCCATTCATTCCATAATTAAACTGTTGTAATTACTGAACCTGGAAGTTTGAAGAAATCATAACTGGTCTTGAAGATAGTTTTGGGGAATCGCCAAAGTCTCAAATATTTGTAGTTCTGGTTAATTAATGCAACAAGGAGTTAGTGAGAGACTACTGAGTGTCAGGCATATCCCTAAGTTTTTAAGTTACAACTGTAAAGAAAACACATGAAAATTCAGACCCTCATAGAGCTTTTTTTCATGAGGACTGGTTGAGGGAGAGGCTAGAAAGGATCAGCCTTCTCGGGGGACAAATAACATCCACTGAGAGAAGGAATAGGGACTACTGGCCCTTTTTCTGGACTTGAGGGGTTGACATTGATTTGTTCATGTACTTTTACTTTAAAACTCATCACGTCCTTTTGCCTGGATCTAAGTACGTCATTTGTACTCCTTGTGGTTTTTCAGTCATGATCAAGGTTGCCTTGTGACTCACAAATGAAGCAAAGTCAGATTTTCCTGATGTCAAAGGGCAGGATTTGAAAGAGGGAAGTAAGACTTGAAATTGGTGTGTGTCTGCTTGAGAGAAGATTGTCTTATGTGAAAGGCAAGATCTAGAACAGATGACACCATGGGAAGGGTGTGCAGGGTGTGTGATGTCTCCAGGAGGCCCTGGAAAAGCCTGGCCACAGCTGTGGCCACCACTGTGTGTTGGGCCACGTGTGTGTGCTGGTGTCATGAACCACAGCTTATGTGGTAGTTTTGGATGGTAGTATTGATAGTTGTCACTGCGTTTTAAGAGGTTTCTTTTGAAGACTATTACGCAAAACTGGTAATTTGTCACACCAATTCTTCTCTGAAGTTTTGGTTGAAAATTCTGTTGGACAATTATTTAATATGTTTGCTTTTCTCTACATTTATTCCTTATACAAAATGTGAGGAAAGACCAATATCTTGAAACTACTCTTTAAAAAATGCTTTTATTTTGCTATTACTGTGTAATTTACTAATAAGGATCTTCAGGTATGTTCCTGTTACATCCATACATCACGAGAGTAAATTCCACCATTTTGAGGTAACTTTTCTAGTGGTTACCAGCTTTTATGGTGACGAAATCGGAGATTATGTCCCTCATTCTGATTTTAGTAGTGGTGACAAGTGATGACCCTTGTCCTTTTTTTTTTGTAAATTGAATATATAAATTATATTTTTATGAGGAGATTTAAATTTATGTAGTAAAGAGAAACCTTCTGTAAGGTACAATATGGTTCTAAAAACAAATTAAAGATAAAACAATGAATACATTTAAACATGCAGAAGATAAAACAAGAAATCATAACAACATTGGTACTGTTATTAATCAGCTTGCTAAAAGAGGAAATAAGACTGGAAATGAATTTAAACAGAAATTCGTAGAAGAAAATAGGCCATAAACATAAAATATTTCATAAGTGATTGGACAATACTCATGAAACTGAATATGACTTTTTGGGTTTCAAATATAATATATATCAATATTTAATTGCTGAAATTTAATTGTAGAGCCAGTTGCCTCTGAAAGAAATTTTGCATCATCCAACTTTTCTATAAAAAAATCAATAATTATATCAAATACAGTTTACAATTTGGGGTTCTTTAAAGTGGCCAGGAAATTTAAAGGTGTTTGAAAACCATTTAGAGAGCAGAATACATGAATATTTTTATAATTAACTAAACTTGTTTTATTGCTCATTTTTAACTCAGTAGTATTTTTTTTAAGCATTTCCTTACTTTCTATTACTATAAGATACTCCATGATCATCTTATTTGTTTCCTGCCCCAGTCCTAGACTCATCGGTTTCTCCAAGGAGCCCTGATTCCTTTTATTGGAGAATTGTATTAGAAACCAAGATCTTGGCACTAGATGTGTTTGTTCCTACTGGGATGTTATTTCTTTTTTGCCCTCTCAGCTGTCAGAGTAAGAAAATGTATGTGTGTATACTAACCCATATATATACACACATATCTATAAAAATTTCTGCATGTAACCATCTGTAACTATACTAAGCTAAGCATGAGTTCCTACTAATGTATAAACTCTAATAAATTTCTGTATGGATTATTCTAGCCTCCTTCCCTTGCTTATCTGCACCTCCCACCCCAAAAGTGAGAAACCTGGCTGTCACCATCCTTCATCCATTTACTTATTTGTTCAATTCCACTACATATATGTACATGGAAGTGTCAGAATTGTCAACCCATGCCCTATAGGAAATGACTTTATCAACTAGAGTGCAGTTTCTTTTGCCTTTAGTTTTGTAGATTTGCCTCGTTTCCAGTTACCTAGGGCAGCACCTGATAATCTCCACATGCTTCAGTGAGGTTGCTTCATGCATCTGTAATACATCTAGATGCTTCGGTCACATTCTACATTCCACCCATAATCACTGATCTCTCAAATTAAAAAAAAAATTTTTGCATACACTTAAGGCTTACTCTTTTTGCTATCAAGCTCTGAGTTTTGACAAATGCTTAATGTCTTGTGTTTACCATTACAGTATCATGCAGAATAGTTTCACTGTCCTAAAAATTACCTGTGCTTCCCTGTTTAAACCTCCTCCCTCTCCCCAACCTCTGGGGATAAACCACTGATCTGTTTATCATCTCTGTAGTTTTGCCTTTTCCAGAATGTTATATAATTGGAATCACACAGTACGTACATTTACCAGACTGGCTTCTTATACGTAGCAGTATGCTCTTAAGATTCATCCATGTCCTTTTTTATGGCTTGACAGTTTCATTTCTTTTTATTGGGGAATAATATTCCATTGTATGGATGTACCACAGTTTGTTTATCCAGACCATTGACCTTTTATGGGATGTTTTCCTACATGTGTTTGAAGACCTTTGTGAAGTCATCTCTCAGTTTTCCCTTCATATTCACCATTATTAAGTTTTAGTTGGCATTCTGATTTCTCAAACCTTCAGTCAGTTTTGTGGTTCTTTCCAGAACCTATAAAATATTCTGCATCTTTTTCCTGCCCAGAACTGGCCAACATTCTGGAGTAGAGTGTTTTAGACCAACCCAGGGTACAGTTGGAGATTTGCTTTCTGATTTCTCCAGTTCTCCCCCTTTTTTTTTTTTTTTTTTTTTTTGCGGTACGCGGGCCTCTCACTGCTGTGGCCTCTCCCGCTGCGGAGCACAGGCTCCGGACGCGCAGGCTCAGCGGCCATGGCTCACGGGCCCAGCCGCTCCGCGGCATGTGGGATCCTCCCGGACCGGGGCACGAACCCGCGTCCCCCACATCGGCAGGCGGACTCCCAACCACTGCGCCACCAGGGAAGCCCGCTCCCCCATTTTAATCTGCTTGTGTCAGTGTTTATTTGTTCAGTGGCAGCAGAAGGTTTTTGGATCACAGTGGCTCCACGTGGAGCCACTGTATCACGTATCACGTTGGAGCCACTGTGATCACCTTCTTAAGCTCTCTTGCTTCAAGGACCTAGCTTGTTGGATTTTTTAAAACAGTTACATGAATCCTTCTACTAGTAGTCTTTGAAAAAATATTTTATAATATTGCCTCACTATAGATATTTACAAAATCCATTTTTCTCTTACAGTAGTTGTTTCCCAGGTCTCAGGGGATCAAGTTAATCCACTTCATGTGAGCTTGGTCATTATCGATTCTGGACATCCAGTAGGAATCTGGAACTGGCCAGGCATTCCCGTCTGATCTGGGTTCTGGGTGGTTCACACAAGGCAGCCACAAGGTTCATCGCTGTCTGGACTTGTAGTCTGGGGACAGGGCTTGCCTTCCTGGACTGCAGAATTGTTCCTGGCTCATAAAGGGGCCACTCTGTGAGCATTTGTGCTTATCACCCTAGTGTGAAAAAAGGCAGCTACTTAGCAATTGGCTAAAAGGGGCATGAAGAGCCTATTTATAGAATCTTTCAACACTTAACAAAAATTTTTGAGCATTTACTATAATTCAAGGTGAAGTCAACCTTAAGGCTACTCTCCTAGGGTGACTTCCATTGACCAAGGTGAAACCCCTTCTTACCCAGCTCGGGTGGATGTGCTCTGGGGCAGGTAACTAGGGGAGGGAGTGATAAGAGGGCCATAAAGGCACAGATGTTTTGTTCAAATACCATACAATCCCAGGCCGTTTATCGTTCATGTTCTGTGCCATAGTCCCATTCCACATAGTCTTTTTTTTTTTCTTTAAAAACACAGACGTTGATTTTTTTTCCTCTCTTTCTCTGAAATGGTCTCAGCTTGTTGTGTGATTCTGGCAATAGAATTCCTGACATAACTAGATCATAAAGGTTACAGCTAGGTGTCTTTTATACCTGTGTGCATGTGTGTGTCTCCATGTATTTTATCCTTGGGTTACGTGAGTAATTTTTCAAACACATTCCCGTATAATCAGTTTTGTTGTCTGTACTTGTTGATTATGAAAGTCCCTGGAAGAGTTGCTTAAAAGACCTCGGGGTTTCTTGAAACACATCCTTTTCACCAAAATGACTCTCTGAACAAAAGCTATTTTTAAGACTGTTTAAAAATTAACTGACCTGAAATAAATCTTATGTTCTTTTGTGAACTATATATTAAAAATAGGATCTATATCCGCTAATGGCTTTTGTTTCAAAATTTCCAGAAATATCCAGATAGAGTGCTATAGGTCATTGACGAGGGACATTCATGGGATCCTCCATAGAATTCCTGGGGCTGCTGGATTTTGCACCTTCTCGATTGCCACCAAAGCCTAAGAGGAATTGGTGTGACTGGACTATATTTGCATTTAGAGTGTTAGCAAGCCTCCAGAGTACATATGCTGGGCTATTTATGAAACAACTTCAGCTGACAGCTGAAGATCAGAAGATTCTATTTTGGGACGTGTCCTAAATGTGAGGTTCTGTGGTGAAAAAAAATTTAGTGTCCTACAGATAAGAATACTTAAAACAGGAAGCAATGGTAATTTACTGCATCCTGTATAAGTATCCTTATCAGTCTGATAAGCTTTTGGTTTCAGTTCTGCTTTCCTGATTTCTTTTCCTGTAATCAGCTTCTATAAGAGGATTAAAATGGGGGTGTGGCTGGGGTGGGGGGGTGGTGTTCAGGGGTCCGGAGAGAATTTACTAGCATCATTTTTCCTGTCTTGATAAAGACTCTTTCATTTCCTACCACTCAATGGTATTTACTCTGCTAAGGGAAGAACCGTGTACTATGGTTCACTCATCCCATTGGCTCATCTACTGTGTTTATGCCTATAGGATTGCTTCTGTATATATTGTAATGCAAGGCTAGGTTGCCTATCATACATGAAAGGTTGAATGATATGACAGAACCAGCGTGGGCAGGAAAAGAGGAGATGTAAATTTTATTCCTGATTCGGCCACTTCCTGGGATCCAGCATTCTTTGACCTAATTTTCTGGTCCATAAAATTGGACGCAGGGATAATTTCCCCAATCTGTCTTACAGTTTTGTTTGTATCAAGTAAAAGTGCAGTTGTAAACTATGAATTGCCTTTCGAGCCTAAGGTTTGCAGTGGTTTGAATTTAAATCCTGCCACTCCCCTTTCACCCTTAGAACACAAGGGTGCTTTTGGTTTATGTTCTTTCCTTATTAAAAATATTCTTCAAATTCAGTGAGCTTCTTAGGCATCTTGGCTGGATGGGTATATTGTGATTGAGTGCCTGAAAAGATGCATCGACTCTGACTCTCTAGTCCAGATATTTGTTTCATGAAGCTTGAGTGTGTTGTACGGTGAAATTCTAGGAAACTGGGTTGCATTTATTAGCTGGGCATAGAAAAAATGAAGTTCTACACGTGGGCTAAATTATTTTATAAGCTGAAAGTGTAAATCAGGATTAAAGACTGAAATGTATTTATTAAATTTTAAAAGGAGGTATGTACCTGCATTTTATAGTTCCTGTGGATTTAATTATATACTAAATATGGAAAATAAAAGTATTACTGGGTGGTGATGAATGTTTTCTTCCACAAAATTCTTGTTGATAAATATCTCTACTCTGGAGTCTCAGCACCCTTTGCCAGAGAGAACTGGTGTTCCTTGCTGTGCTGGGCAGAAGGGTGGCCATCTTGAAGTGATAGGAAAAGGAAAGAATGACTCACCCACTTAGTGAAGGAACTAGATTAGCTCTTTAAGGTTGGTCCTAGAATCTCAATGGTACAGTGTACCAGTGCTAAAGAAAGGAAGCTTTGGAGAGTGAAAGCTCCAACAGCTGAAAGAGTGCTATTTTACTCTTGATGGGATAAAATGGCTTTGGTGGTGTTGGCTGTGTTGTGATTTTGAAAGTACCCCCTTCCCCCCAACCCCTGCCACAGGGGAGAGTGAGTATTCAGGTGTGAGCTCATTCTTGGTCCTGACTTGCGTCTGTCAAGGTCACGCGTTTTGTGGAAGGATAATGGCGATAGGGTACACGTAGCTGTAGAGGAGTTTCCAGCAGGGTGCCCTTTCCAATGCTCAAGTGCAAAGCATTAGTTAGCTATCCAGAACGATAATTTCAGGGGCTCAGTAGGCACATTTGTAGTCCAAAATTCAGAGCATGTGGCTCCATTGGTCAAGGAGAAAGGAAATAGAGAAAAAAATGAGAACAAAGGGGTAAGTTGGAGGAGATGTAAAATTGTATGACACTTTTGGAGCTAGTCATTGGCCATAGTCAATGATTTATAACTAACCAGGGTTCAGGAGTTAGAATTTTAGTTATTTTGCTATTTTGTTTTCTATGTAGAGTGGATCATGTAAACTGTTGTATGAGTCTCTAGAATTTATTAAGAAAAATATTAGGGCTGTAAGTGTCCTTAAAGATGATAAAGCTGAAAATGTTCATTTTTATAGATGAACTCAGGCCCAGAAAAGTTGAGTAACTTGCTCAAGATGACACAGCTGTTTTGTGGTAGCATCAGCCAAGAACTCCAATGTATCATCTCCAGCTTGATGCTTTTCCCCATGCTATACTACATACAGATGTGCGTGTGTATAATGCTTTGTCTATTTTAATTACATACATATAAAATATATTATGCATATGTTACATATTCACCTTTATATGTGGGCTGTGTGTGTGTGTGTGTTACAGATTTAATTGTTCGTTCATTTGTTCCTCACATTTTTTTTTTTTTTTTTTTTTTTTTGCGGTACGCGGGCCTCCCTCTGTTGTGGCCTCCCCCGTTGCGGAGCA
>NC_041215.1:127357852-127363672 GCF_002837175.3 Physeter macrocephalus | reverse complement strand
CTCCGGACGCGCAGGCTCAGCGGCCATGGCTCACGGGCCCAGCCGCTCCGCGGCATGTGGGATCCTCCCATACCGGGGCGCGAACCCGGCTCCCCCGCATCGGCAGGCGGACGCGCAACCACTGCGCCACCAGGGAAGCCCTCCTCACATATTTTTAATGCCCGGCACTGTTTTGGGTTCTGGGAATATTGCTGGGGAATAAGATTTAGTTTCTGTCCTCATGGAGTTTATATTCTAGTGGGACAAACAGACAATAAACAGATAAAGTTATTTCAAGTAGTGGTAAGTACTCTTAGGAAAAAACCAAGCAGAGTAGAGGAGCTGGTGGGCAATGTATATGATCATGGATTTATCAAAGAAGCTAAGTGGACCACACTCAGATTTAGTTTTAATTTATTATTTTTGAGGGTTGTTTTGAAAAATTCTGTTGGGCAGGAAGCATTCAAAGTTTCAAAGATATGTTGGGAAAAAAACTGTAATTTATGAGAATAATTAAAGGATTTAAAAGATTGCTCGTTAAATGAAGTTTCCTCTTTTATATGTAGAGTGTTTGACTATTAACCCTGCTTGAAAATAATTTATGAACACTGGTAATTAACTGCCTGTATCTATGATTTAGTCAACCGTTACCATAAAGTTTTAAAAATGCATTGATGACTGCTGGGGTTTTATTAGTGCTCTTGTTTCAGCCTCCCGTTTCCTTTCTGGGAGAGGAGTATGTTTCCTAGTGTCTGTGCTTCTCATATAGAAGAGCAGTGAAAACCGTGATGTTATATTTTACACAACTTGAAAGGGTATATCTTACGTAATAGTAAGGCAATCAATGGATGATATGTCTGAACTAAGATAAGTGTACGTAACCCGGAGTTCATTCAGAAAAGTTGGAAGACTATTTCATTGGCTTATGACTTTTTTTATGCACCTGTTTTCCCAGAGTCATAGATGCACAGTTTTCTAGAGAGAATAACCAGGAATCCCTCCCTATTATCTCCCCCTTTTCCAATAAAAGGATCACTTTATTAAAGTACTTTGATGTTATAATGATGGGTTGATAAGTTGTTGCTTTTCAAATGGAAGGTAAGTCTCTAGCCTCCTGTGAAACTCTTAGGAAGCCTGAAATGACACGTCTTGCGTGTCTAGGTCTTCCGTGCATTGACTGGTTGGCTGGATGGCCAGGCCCAGAAGTGGCTCTGTGGTTCCATGGGGTGCTGGAGGCCTGCAGTGCTTTGGTCTAATGTTTGAACTTCCTGAAGACACCCTGGACAGTCTTGACTGAGCTTCCTTTTCCTTGTTAGTCACTGATCATGTGAACCTGAACTGGCCCGATTTTTTTTTTTTTTTTTTTTTTTTTTTTGCGGCATGCGGGCCTCCCTCAGTTGTGGCCTCTCCCGTTGCGGAGCACAGGCTCCGGACGCACAGGCTCAGCGGCCATGGCTCACGGGCCCAGCCGCTCCGCGGCACGTGGGATCCTCCCGGACCGGGGCGCGAACCCGGTTCCCCTGCATCGGCAGGCGGACGCGCAACCACTGCGCCACCAGGGAAGCCCCTAGGCCGATTTTAATGTCCATGTTCTGCATTGCCGGTGTCCGTCCCTGGCTGGGCAAGGGCTGGTGTCCTTAGTTGTCTTCAGTTTCATTGTTTGTTCATAACTCTTTTCTGACTCTGTACAGTTTACTGCAATCTTCGGCACGTCTTCAGTGCTTTTAAGAGCATTCTTGCGGTCATAGAGTGATTTGGCAGCCTTGGATTAGGAGAATTCTAGCACCAATTTCTAGGTTCTGATCATCTCTTCAGTTGCATAAACAGTATTGAAATATATAGAATAGAGTTTCATAAAATATGTAGAATATGACTGGTTCTGTTATGCAAACAACGATTACAACGCTGTTGGAGAATGGGTCACAGAAGGTACCAGCTATCCTGCCTCCGTCAACTCTGATGACTTTCAAGAAGAACCAAGATCTTAGTGAACTTCTGAGGGCATCGAAAATGGTAATAGCCAAATAACAAGGCCCTACTGTATAGCACAGGGAACTATATTCAATATCCTTTGATAAACCATAATGGAAAAAAATGTAAAAAAAAGAATGTCTATACGTGTGTAACTGAGTCACTTTGCTGCACAGCAGAGATTGATACAAGATTGTAAATCAACAGTACTTGAATAAAAAAAAAATTAAAAATAAATAAATAAACAAATTGGTCATAGCCAGGGTCTAGTTTCCAGTGGATTTTAAGGTCAGCAAATACAGAAGAGTGCTCAAGACAGTTTTGCAAATCAACTCTTCGCATATTATGTAGTGCACAAACACTTATGCCTTTGATTAGCCCTTTGGCTGTGGTTCGGTTTATTTTCATCTTATCAATGATTATTTGCTTTTTCTTCTTCAGTTTTTTTTTTAATTTAATTTTATTTATTTTTTATACAGCAGGTTCTTATTAGTTATCTATTTTATACATATTAGTTTACATATGTCAATCCCAGTCTCCCAATTCATCCCACCACCACCACCACTTCCCCCGGCTTTGCCCCCTTGGTGTCTATATGTTTGTTCTCTGCATCTGTGTCTCTATTTCTGCCTTGCAGATTGGCTCATCTGTACCATTTTTCTACATCCCACATATATGCATTAGTGTAGAATATTTGTTTTTCTCTTTCTGACTTACTTCATGCTGTATGACAGTCTCTGGGTCCATCCACGTGTCTACAAATGACCCAATTTTGTTCCTTTTTGTGGCTAATACTCCATTGTATATATGTACCACATCTTCTTTATCCACTTGTCTGTTGATGGGCATTTAGGTTGCTTCCATGACCTGGCTATTATAAATAGTGCTGCAATGAACATTGGGGTCCATGTGTCTTTTTTTGTGTGTGTGGTACGCAGGCCTCTCACTGTTGTGGCCTCTCCCGTTGCGGAGCACAGGCTCCGGACGCTCAAGCTCAGCGGCCATGGTTCACGGACCCAGCCGCTCCACGGCATGTGGGATCTTCCCGGACCGGGGCACGAACCCATGTCCCCTGCATCAGCAGGCGGACTCTCAACCACTGCGCCACCAGGGAAGCCCCCATGTGTCTTTTTGAATTATGGTTTTCTCTGGGTATACGCCCAGTAGTGGGATTGCTGGGTCATATGGTAATTCTATTTTTAGTTTTATAAGGAACCTCCATACTGTTCTCCATAGTGGCTGTAAGCTGTTTATATATTTTGGAGATTAATCCTTTGTCCATTGATTCGTTTGCAAATATTTTCTCCCATTCTGAGGGTTGTCTTTTCGTCTTGTTTGTAGTTTCCTTTGCTGTGCAAAAGCTTTGAAGGTCCCATTTGTTTACAAAAATAAATAATTTTTATTGGAAATTTTTATTTTTTATTTTTATTAATATAATGGAAATTTTTATTTCCATTACTCTAAGGGATGGGTCAAAAAAGATCTTGCTGTGATTTATGTCAAAGTGTGTTCTTCCTATGTTTTCTTCTAAGAGTTTTATAGTGTCCAGTCTTACATTTAGGCCTTTAATCCATTTTGAGTTTATTTTTGGATATGGTGTTAGGGAGTGTTCTAATTTCATTCTTTTACATGTAGCCGTCCAGTTTTCCCAGCACCACTTACTGAAGAGACTGTCTTTTCTCCATTGTGTATTCTTGCCTCCTCTGTCATAGATTAGTTGACCATAGGTGCGTGGGTTTATCTCTGGGCTTTCTATCCTCTTCTATTGATCTATATTTCTGTTTTTCTGCCAGTACCATACGGTCTTGATTACTGTAGCTTTGTAGTAGAGTCTGAAGTCAGGGAGCCTGATTCCTCCAACTCCATTTTTCTTTCTCAAGATTGCTTTGACTGTTCGGGGTCTTTTGTGTTTCCATACAAATTGTGAAAATTTTTGTTCTAGTTCTGTGAAAAATGCCAGTGGTAGTTTGATAGAGATTGCATTGAATCTGTAGATTGCTTTGGGTAGTATAGTCATTTTCACAGTATTGATTCTTCCAATCCAAAAACATGGTATATCTCTCCATCTGTTTGTGTCATCTTTGATTTCTTTCATCAGTGTCTTATAGTTTTCTGAGTACAGGTCTTTTACCTCCTTAGGTAGGTTTATTCCTAGGTGTTTTATTCTTTTTGTTGCAGTGGTGAATGGGACTGTTTCCTTAATTTCTCTTTCTGATCTTTCGTTGTTAGTGTATAGGAATGCAAGAGATTTCTGTGCATTACTTTTGTTATCCTGCAACTTTACCAAATTCATTGATTAGCTCTAGTAGTTTTCTGGTGGCATATTTAGGATTTTCTATGTATAATATGTCATCTGCAAACCATGACAGTTTTACGTCTTCTTTTCCAATTTGTATTCCTTTTCTTTCTTTTCCTTCTCTGACTGCTATGACTAGGACTTCCAAAACTATGTTGAATAATAGTGGTGAGAGTGGACATCCTTGTTTTGTTCCTGATCTTAGAGGAAATGATTTCACTTCCTCACCATTGAGAATGATGTTTGCCATGGGTTTGTCGTACACGGCTTTTATTACGTTGAGGTAGGTTCCCTCTATGCCCACTTTCTGGAGAGTTTTTATCATAAATATGTGTTGAATTTTGTCAAAAGCTTTTTCTGCATCTATTGAGATGATCCTATGGTTTTTATTCTTCAATTTGTTAATATGGTGTATCACATTGATTGATTAGTGTATACTGAAGAACCCTTGTATCCCTGGGATAAATCCCACTTGATCACAGTGTATGATCCATTTAATGTGTTGTTGGGTTCTGTTTGCTAGTATTTTGTTGAGGATTTTTGCATCTATATTCATCAGTGATATTGGTCTGTAATTTTCTTTTTTTGTAGTATCTTTGTCTGGTTTTGGTATCTGGGTGATGGTGGCCTTGTAGAATAAGTTTGGGAATGTTTCTTCCTCTGCAATTTCTTGGAAGAGTTTGAGAAGCATGGGTGTTAGCTCTTCTCTAAATGTTTGATAGAATACACCTGTGAAGCCATCTGGTCCTGGACTTTTGTTTGTTGGAAGACTTAATCACAGTTTCAATTTCATTACTTGTGATTGCTCTGTTCATATTTTCTGTTTCTTCCTGGTTCACTCTTGGAAGGTTATACCTTTCCAGGAATTTGTCCATTTCTCCCAGGTTGTCCATTTTATTGGCATAGAGTTGCTTGTAGTAGTCTCATGATGCTTCGTATTTCTGCGGTGTCTGTTGTAACTTCTCCTTTTGCATTTCTAATTTTGAAATGAATCCTCTCCCTCTTTTCCTTGATGAGTCTGGCTAAAAGTTTATCAATTTTGTTTATCTTCTCGAAGAACCAGCTTTTAGTTTTATTGAACTTTGCTATTGTTTTGTTTCTATTTCATTTATTTCTGCTCTGATCTTTTTGATTTCTTTCCTTCTACTAACTTAAGGTTTTGTTTGTTCTTCTTTCTCTGGTTCCTTTAGGTGGAAGGTTAGAGTTTTTATCTGAGATTTTTCTTGTTCCTTGAGGTAGGATTTTATTGCTATAAACTTCCCTCTTAGAACTGCTTTTGCTGCATCCCGTAGGTTTTGGATCGTCAGGTTTTTTGTTGTCATTTGTCTCTAGGTATTTTTTGATTTCCTCTTTGATTTCTTCAGTGATCTCTTGGTTATTTAGTAACACTTGGTTATTTAGTAACATATTGTTTAGCCTCCATGTGTTTGTGTTTTTTACGTTTTTTTCCTTGTAATTTATTTCTAATCTCATAGCTTTGTGGTCGGAAAAGATTCTTGATATGATTTCAATTTTCTTAAATTTACCGAGGCTTGATTTGTGAGCCAAGATGTGATCTATCCTGGAGAATGTTC
>NC_041215.1:127282863-127351296 GCF_002837175.3 Physeter macrocephalus | reverse complement strand
ATGGGTGTTAGCTCTTCTCTAAATGTTTGATAGAATACACCTGTGAAGCCATCTGGTCCTGGACTTTTGTTTGTTGGAAGACTTAATCACAGTTTCAATTTCATTACTTGTGATTGCTCTGTTCATATTTTCTGTTTCTTCCTGGTTCACTCTTGGAAGGTTATACCTTTCCAGGAATTTGTCCATTTCTCCCAGGTTGTCCATTTTATTGGCATAGAGTTGCTTGTAGTAGTCTCATGATGCTTCGTATTTCTGCGGTGTCTGTTGTAACTTCTCCTTTTGCATTTCTAATTTTGAAATGAATCCTCTCCCTCTTTTCCTTGATGAGTCTGGCTAAAAGTTTATCAATTTTGTTTATCTTCTCGAAGAACCAGCTTTTAGTTTTATTGAACTTTGCTATTGTTTTGTTTCTATTTCATTTATTTCTGCTCTGATCTTTTTGATTTCTTTCCTTCTACTAACTTAAGGTTTTGTTTGTTCTTCTTTCTCTGGTTCCTTTAGGTGGAAGGTTAGAGTTTTTATCTGAGATTTTTCTTGTTCCTTGAGGTAGGATTTTATTGCTATAAACTTCCCTCTTAGAACTGCTTTTGCTGCATCCCATAGGTTTTGGATCAGATTTTATTGCTATAAACTTCCCTCTTAGAACTGCTTTTGCTGCATCCCGTAGGTTTTGGATCGTCAGGTTTTTTGTTGTCATTTGTCTCTAGGTATTTTTTGATTTCCTCTTTGATTTCTTCAGTGATCTCTTGGTTATTTAGTAACACTTGGTTATTTAGTAACATATTGTTTAGCCTCCATGTGTTTGTGTTTTTTACGTTTTTTTCCTTGTAATTTATTTCTAATCTCATAGCTTTGTGGTCGGAAAAGATTCTTGATATGATTTCAATTTTCTTAAATTTACCGAGGCTTGATTTGTGAGCCAAGATGTGATCTATCCTGGAGAATGTTCCGTGTGCACTTGAGAAGAAAGTGTAATCTACTGTTTTCCGATGAAATGTCCTATAAATATCAATTAAATCTATCTGGTCTATTGTGTCGTTTAAAGCTTGTGTTTCCTTATTAATTTTCTGTCTGGATGATTTCTTCTGATTTCCATTTGCATGTAATATCTTTTTCCATCCCCTCACTTTCAGTCTGTATGTGTCCCTAGGTCTGAAGTGGGTCTCTTGTAGACAGCATATAGATGGGTCTTGTTTTTGTATCCATTCAGCAAGCCTGTGTCTTTTGGTTGGAACATTTAATCCATTCACATTTAAGGTACTTATCGATATGTATGTTCTTGTTTCCATTTTCTTTATTGTTATGGGTTTGTTTCTGTAGGTCCTTATCTTCTCTTGTGATTCTAACTTAGAGAAGTTCCTTTAGTATTTCTTGTAGAGCTGGTTTGGTGGTGCTGATTTCCCTTAGCTTTTGATTAGTCATTGAATGTGAATGAGATCCTTGCTAGGTAGAGTAATCTTTGTTGTAGGTTCTTCCCTTTCATCAGTTTAAATATATTGTGCCACTCTCTCTGGCTTGTAGAGTTTCTGCTGAGAAATCAGCTGTTAACCTTATGGGAGTTCCCTTGTATGTTATTTGTTCTTTTTTCCCTTGTTGCTTTCAATAATTCTTCTTTGTCTTTAATTTTTGTCAATTTGATTACTATGTGTCTTGGTGTGTTTCTCCTTGGGTTTATCCTGCCTGGGACTCTCTGCACTTCCTGGACTTGGGTGGCTATTTCCTTTCCTGTGTTAGGGAAGTTTTCATCCATGATCTCTTCAAATATTTTCTCGGGTCCTTTCTCTCTCTCTTCTCATTCTGGGACCCTTCTAATGCGAATGTTGTTGCGTTTAATGTTGTCCCAGAGGTCTTTTAGGCTGTCTTCATTTCTTTTCACTCTTTTTTCTTTATTCTGTTCCACTGCAGTGAATTCCACCATTCTGTCTTCCAGGTCACTTATCTGTTCTTCTGCCTCAGTTACTCTGCTATTGATTCCTTGTAGTGCATTTTTCATTTCAGTTATTGTATTGCTCATCTCTGTTTGTTTGTTCTTTAATTCTTCTAGGTGTTTGTTCTTTAATTCTTCTGGGTCTTTGTTAAACATTTCTTGCATCTTCTCGATCTTTTCCTCCATTCCTTTTCCGAGGTCCTGGATCATCTTCGCTCTCATTATTCTGAATTCTTTTTCTGGAAGGTTGCTTATCTACACTTCATTTAGTTGTGTTTCTTGGGTTTTATCTTGCTCCTTCATCTGGTACATAGTCCTCTGCCTTTTCATTTTGTCTGTCTTTCTGTGAATGTGGTTTTCGTTCCACAGGCTGCAAAATTTTAGTTCTTCTGCTGTCTGCCCTCTGGTTGATTATTTGCCTATTTTCATTATTATTTCATAAAATGTATTTATATCAGTGTAACAAGTATATGTCCAATTACTTGTTGAGTCCCTGCTCTGTGCCCAGACATGTTTTTGGAAAATCGAGATTCTCTGGTGACTCAGGCAGAGGAATCGGTTTTTGTCCTCATGGAGTATATATTATTGCAGTGGAAGAGAAAAAAGATAAGCAAGCAAACAAAAGTAATATAATTTCAGGGAGTAAGCATTACAGAGAATATCAAGTAGTGTAAAGTGATAGAGATGAAAGGTAGCGTGGGCTGATTTTGATAAGGGTAGTCAGAAAAGTAGGCAATGTTTGAGCAAACACCTGAATGAGGTGAAGGAGAAAGTTATGGCAAGTGTGTGCTGGTTAAGACTGTTCTCAGGAAAGGCAGCAGCAGATGGAGTCCTGCACTGGGAACAATTCCAGCATGTTCCCACACATCCGTAGCAGCAGAGAGAGGGACGGGGGATGCGACTGGAATAGTAGGTTAGGGCCAGATCCTGGAGGGCTTGATAGACCGTGATGAGTCATTTGGATTCATTCTAAGTGTGATGGGAAGCCCATGAAGAAGGTTAGCATATGTGCCAGGACCACCCAACATGCCTCCCAATTTCCTATTGGAGAGACATAGAGTTCTGCTGTATGCAGTTCTTCTTTTGATTGAGCCAATCAGCTGGGACCTCTTAGATATGAACTAAAGCCACCTGTGACCTAGATTTTCCTCCATGTGTTCCCAGCATCACCCAGGGGTGCATTCAGGAGATTTCCTCTTTAGTCTTGCCACAGCAGCCTACTGCTCAGGCCCCTGGGATGCCCATTGGCCAAACTGGGCCCTTTGAATATTATGACTACAGTTTGGTCCTAGTTCCAGGCCTGTCTGGATGCTTGGCCACCTACCTGGTGATCGTTGACACATTCCTTGCAAGACACACCTAATCTGGTTTCTTTAAAGCCAGATCCTAGTTCTTCGTAAAGAATGGTTTGCAAAGGCCCTTCCTGCTGGGGTAGGAGCGTTGATTTAAGCTTACTAACTGTAAATAATTTAACCCTGTTTTTATATACCTTGATTCGGTCATTTTTGTTTTGGAATCCATGTCACCTGACATGACCTGTTCACATATTGGCCCTATTACTACTTGTACTTATTGCAGCGCTCTTTGTATCTTAACTGGTTTTTAGGTTATGAGATCCAAATTTAAACTTGCTGATATCACTTGGCTGCCAGTTGACTGAGTGGAAGTCTGTATGTTTTAGGAAGTACAGTATTAGTTCACTTTAATCCTTTAATCTTCTGTATGCTAGATGCTAGTCTGGTCCAACACCTACATTTCAGAGCATTCTTTCTGTGACATTTAAAACCCATCATGGGAACATATGGCATCAGTCAGGTAGAGTGAGTTAGCTTGGACTTTTATTGCTTTTTTTAAACTGGATTTTACCTACTTCCTGGAAAGTGTTGCCCGAGTTAACTTTCATGATGTTTGGATATGCCATGTGCTTTAAGGTGTTAATTCTGTGACCATTCTTGTTTCGGACAGCCAGCTCTAGTGGTTTCATGGGGCCATGCTAGCGGGTTGATGAAACCCTAAATAGGGTGGTGGCTGGGGTGCTGGTGGTGGGAGAGTGATCTTCATGATCCGAGTTCCTGCAATTAGAAGGGTTTAGTTGGGAAGTAGAAGCTGTAAAAATACTCACTAATGAATGAACCACTTTAAAACTCTCTCGTTGCTTGTTATCGTACTATCCTTAATACCAAGGGCTGTGCCTCCATCAGTTTAATTCGACATTGAAAATGTGCATTTTGCAAAAGATGCGGGATTTCACGAAGTCAATGAAAGTGATGTCAAAGAAGGTCTGGGATTCACAAGTAGTCAATGACAAGTAAAGGTCTAGCAGAATTAGAGGAGTCACCTGTTGAAGAAACAAATCAAAGACAATGACTCTCTTAGTACTTCTAATGTACATGGTAAAAATATAGGATTGAGAGAGGCCCTTGGGGAAATTGGTAAAGCCTTTGAATATTTCTATAGAAATGATCCTTTATGTGATTGTTCTATAAAAACCAAACAAGAAGTCAGAGATGAAACATGATGGAAAAATAATCCAAAAAATGAACACTCAGTGACACTCTGTTCATTCTGAGACTTTGCCGGTAGATGCAACTGAGACTTTTTTGTTAAAATAGGGTGAAAGAGCTTTTCCCCATAAATTTTAGTTTCAATATGTACATTTTAGTTTTCCAGTATAAAATTCCATTCAAACCCCCCCCTTTTTTTTCCACTATGAAAATCAGGTGCCGGTGTTAAATAGACTTTACTTTTTATTTTTGTATTTTTCTTTTTTTTTTTGGCTGCTCTGCGTGGCATGCGGATCTTAGTTCCCCGACCGGGGATTGAACCTGCGCCCCCTGCAGTGGAAGCATGGAGTCCTAACCACTGGACTGCCAGGGAAGTCCCTAGACTTTACTTTTTAAAATGACCTTTTTCTGCTACCAGTTATGTTCAGCTGATAAAGGCATCCTGCATATTTGTTTTAGGGATGTGGCAGAAGACAGTCATGGGAAGCCCTTTTCTTTTGCTCCCCAAATTTTGCTAAGTAGAAATTGGAGTTTCTCATTGTTCCAGAGCTGTGAGGCCAGTTGTTAAACAGGCAGGTGGCAGAACTCCAGGGATATTTCACTCCTGTGAACCCAAGAAAGACCATTAGTACTCATGGGTTGTTTTCAAGAACTTACTGGAACAGAGTGATGCTAGCCAACTTTGTAGTAAACACAAGTAAGATATTGATTACTCAGAGGACCCCCATAAAAATTCTTCCTGGCCCTTAGAACTGGATATGGACCAGTTCTGAAGCCAGCTGCATCAAGAGGACCCTCCAAAGAAGTTTGTCTGACAACAAATAGCTATTCATAAAGGGCTTGCTACTTGCTAGTCAATAACATCTTAGATCTTAAGGGGATTATCTCGTGTCTAATTCCCGTGTCAGCTCCACTGTGTTTCCTGAAGGAGGTGAGTTTGAGCAGATTTTTTTTCTAAGAAAGAAATAAGAATTGATGAAGTGCTAGTGCAAGATTGGGATAGATAGGGTTATAATCCAAGAGGAAGGAAATGGAAATCGAAGCAGATTTTCTTGGCTTTGAAGAGAATTACCAAGAAACAAAGTTTGGGCAATAGAGTTCTGAGTACTATACTGATGGCATTTCTGTAACCACCATATCAGTGTGATTGTGCACTGTTAGGTCTTTATTTTTTTTTAATTAATTATTTTTGTTGAAGTATAGTTCCTATATAATATTATATTTTACAGATGTACAATATAGTGACTCATAACTTTTATATTAAAAAAATTTTTTTTAATATTTCCTTATTTTTTATTTTTGGCTGTGTCAAGGTCTCAGTTGCGGCATATGGGATGTTTCGTTGCGGCGCTCGGACTTCTCTGTAGTTGTGATACGTGGGCTTAGTTGCCCCGCGGCATGTGGGATCTTAGTTCCCAGACCAGGGATTGAACCCCCGTCCTATGCATTGGAAGGCAGATTCTTAACCACTGGACCACCGGGGAAGTCCTGTGACTCATAACTTTTAAAGGTTACACTCCATTTATAGTTATTATAAAATATTGGCTATATTCTCCATGTGGTATAATATATCCTTGTAGCTTATTTTCTACCTAATAGTTTGTACCTCTTACTCCCCTACCCCTGTATTGTCCCTCCCCCTTCCCCACTGGTAACCACTAGTTTGTTCTCTAGATCTGTGAGTCAGCTTCGTTTTTGTTATATTCACTAGTTTGTTGTATTTTTTAGATTTTTAGGGAGCATTTGATTAGTGGCGTGTGGGATGTAATCTTGTAAGAAAACCAGTTAGGCAGTTGACCCGGTTCTGATCTGCTCACATATAGACGAGCATAAGACCTTGACAACTCCAACACCAAAGTTAGACTGTAGATCATTCTTGTACAGAGCTGATGCTGTGATGCCACCACCGTGATCTGCCTCAACATCTTTCTAGATTCATAACGTTATCCTCATTCATTCTCTTTTTTCCTGGTCTTCATGTGTCAGGTTTATGGAGTACTTTCCATAGCAATTTAAAAACTCCGTATTTTAAAATCTGATTATTTTGTCACATTCCTTTAGTGATCCCTGGTTATTGCCAGAGGAGCACACACTTTTATTAGTGCAGTAAAAGGGAAAGCAAATATTATTTAGAAAACCTGGTATGGGAAGAAATCATAAAACTCATTTTCAAATGGAGTAGAAATGATACTGGATTGTGTGCTGTTAAAGGTTACCCATGCTCCCTCTACAGAGTTACGTCTAGGGATTTTCATTTTAGTATTAGTACTTGGAGTTCATTTACTGTACAGCATTGATACAAATGAGTTCTGAAGCCCTGACTACTAAGTGACTGGCCCAAAGATGATCATATTAAGTAGGATATAAGTAGGATATGTTAATACCCTGAGGTTCATTGTTGGTATTGCTAATGAAGAAAAGAGTAGCTTGGGTATTGCTAAAGAGAAATTCAATCCTGAAGTCAAAGTTTTTTGTGAATGCGGGATTTATGTAGGGTCTTTTTTTTGATGGCATTTAAAGTTGATTTGGACTTATTGTGAGAATAACGAATAATTCCAGATGAGATAAAACTTATAGAAACCAAGAAAGACCACGAAAATGTTGATACCTTGGCCATTGGAAATCAAATGCACTATGATCTAATGTTTTGGATTGCTGGTGCTAGAGAAGGAGAGAACTATTTCTACTGCGGTTTTGCCTTTGGAAAGCAGATGGCATCTTTTGAAAGTCATGCTCTCTGAATGGCTCATTTCATTGTCCTGTTGGCATTCAAAGCGGGGGAACCACCAGGATCTGAGATGTGGCATCTATGGCACTTTTTGTGGATTTTGTTTGTAATATTTTTGTCATAAACGTGCATAGTAGCCTTCCCAGAGAGTCTTAATACAGAACCTTGCATAATTTGAGGACTGAAGAAACCACAATATGGTATAAAAGGAAAAACCCCAAAAATGTAGTAATTTGAATAAAAAGAAGCCGAAAATAGGATGGTATGGGGAATGTTTAGGGAATGGTGAATTTAAAACTAAAACCCTCCAGTGTAAGCCCCTCAGCCTTGTAGTCTCTGCAGGTCCTTTATTCCTTATGCTAATTACCTTCTTCCCTTGCCTTTCAAAGTATTGTCTCTTTTCTCCTTTTATCTTTCCATTCAGAACATTTCTGTGTCTTCTTTACTACAAAAGCATTTAAAGGAAGATTAAGACACAGAATGTTCTGAAAGTCGTCTTGTTCTCTTCTGGGTGATCAAAATAGTATTACAGTATTTTGTAAGAATAACAAATACCTATTTATACTTGGGCAGGCCTCTTTTTAGCTATTTTCCTTACCTGATTCCTTGCATTAGAAAGGTGTTTTCTGTTTGTAAGGTTGTTACTCCAAGCTGATTTGTTTTTCTTTTTTAATTTATTTTATTGAAGAATAGTTGATTGACAATGCTGTGTTAATTTCTACTGTATAGCAAAGTGATTCAGTATATATATACGTTCTTTTTTTCTTTTTTTTTTTTTTTTTTTTTTGCGGTACGCGGGCCCCTCACTGCTGTGGCCTCTCCCGTTGCGGAGTACAGGCTCCGGACGCGCAGGCCCAGCGGCCACGGCTCACGGGCCCAGCAGCTCCGCGGCACGTGGGATCCTCCCGGACCGGGGCACGAACCTGCGTCCCCTGCATCGGCAGGCGGACCCCCAACCACTGCGCCACCAGGGAAGCCCTACATTCTTTTTTATATTCTTTCCCATTATGGTTTATCACAGGATATTGAATATAGTTCCCGTGCTATACAGCAGGACCTTGTTTATCCATTCTGTATATAATAGTTTACATCTACTAATGCCAAACTCCCACGCCATCCCTCCCCCATCACCCCACCCCTGATTTGGTTTCTATGTGCAGTCCCTTTGTATTCTTATTACTTAAAAAAAGAATTTTTTCTTTAATTTTTAATTTTTTTATTTTTTGGTTACACCCCACGGCATGTGGGATCTTCCCTGACCAGGGACCAAATCTGTAGCCGCTGCAGTGGAAGAATGGAGTCTTAACCACTGGACCACCAGGGTCCCTGTATTCTTATTCCTGATTTACAGTGGAATATGTGGTTTTGCTGACTTTACACTAGATCAGGAGTCAACAAATTAGCCTTATTGGCCAAAATCTGGCCATCACCTGTTTCTGTAGTTTGGGGAGGGGCACAGCTATATCCCTCCTTTCCTTATGTATTATCTGTGGCTGCTTTCCGGCTATAACAGCAGAGTTGAATTCTTGCAATAGAAATTGTAGGTAGATATGGTAGGTAAAACTTATATTGTGATTTTTTTGCTCCTTATCTCTTTTTTACATTTCTGTGGCCTCATGGCATTTTGGATGGTTATATCACAGCAGGCATGAGTTATGTGTCTTTAATTGTTAGTGTAATATGACATATGTACTGGCTTCCCAAAGAATTCATTGTTTCTGAGTCAGGATGCCACATTCAGATGGTGATAGTGCATTTTTATACTGACAAAGGGCAAGGGTTTTAAAACCTTCACTAAATTAACGAATCAAACCAAAGTCAAATCTGTGTTGTTCTGGAAAATCATGATTGCCAGTTGCTGGAAGAAAGTGAGCCTTAGGGAGCCTTCTGATTTGAGTTGAGAGTACTTCTATAGTAAGCAAGGATTGTATTGATGTAGGGCTACAGATCAGCCCTTTGTATAGATTAGTCATTTTTGCCCTGCCTTACATGCTTTTTGGATAATCAGAGTGAGGTGCCTGTACAAGCCAGTAACTAGGGGTCTTTGCTAAAAATAATGAGAAACTTTAATATTTCTTTAGTTTACGAAGGAAAGCAACGTCACTTGGCAATCTCTGTTCTTCGTGACCATGCTTATGGCTGTGTCGTGATTTCCAGATTACATTAACGAAACAGTCATTTAAGTTTTGAGGCTGACAGTTTGGAGCTTCACTGGGTCAAACACCTCTTCCTTGGGCAGATTCCTTGGCTTTGGAGAATTTCAGATTTATTTGAAGTTCCTATAAAATCTTAGTTCTGTTCAAATTTTAGAACCTGTATCATCTGCAAGTTAGGATTCCTTGTGGAAAGAAGGAAGCTCTTTGAAACCTCAGCCATTCTTTATTCAGTGTAAATTTCGATAAGAAGCAAAACTTTGTCACTGTGAATGACAGTTGACCAGCATGGAGCAAGTCACATAAGAAGTATGTGTATTACATAAGAAGTATCACAGATAAAATGGATAATTTCCAACTCTTTCTGGTATAGCTCTTGGTAGACTTAATAAAACTTACAACCGCCTGAGCACAACTCAGGACTGTTTCCTGCAGAGGATGGTGTAAATAGCACCCCCCGTGGCTACAATGTCAAAACCTCAGTTTCAACAAAAGCCAAATTTAATACCAAACGCATTCCAAAGCAATTATGCTGTTGTTGTAGTTAAATTATCTGGAGAGTTGGGTTTGATTGCCCTTCGCTCATTAAAACCAATAGTGTAGGATTGGAATTGTCTGTATGTTCACATTCCTGCCCGCAGCTAGTGAGGTGATGTAGCTTGATATAGAGCCCAGCTTTATTTCTAAGTTTAGCTTCACATCACGAGCCAGCAGTGAAACCTAGAAGTGTTGGTTTTCATGGAAGTGGCATGGAAAACCTCAGCAATTCCCGAATCTCCAGTGCAGTGCACGTATGTGAGTCTGCCACTGGGACGGGGGCAGAGGTGCAGGGTTAGGTTTCACAATACTACTTTCACAAGACTGGCCTCAGCCTTGTGCGCATTTGCTTCCAAGGCTTCTAGTGACGGTAAAAGACAGCACCTTGGACTTCAGACAGCTTTGATGGTGAGTTTTCAAGCTTTGTGCTCGCAATACCTTTTCAACAAGGAATTGTTTGGTGTCTGATAAGAGTACAGAATTCAGTGATAAAAACACTCATTTCCTCGCTAGCTTCATCCGAAAGTGGAAAGAGGAGGGTGCAGGAGGGATTAACCGTTGAGCCGTGTGGATGTACGCACTTCAGTGGGTTCCTTCCTACGTGCCCAGATCTCTTGCCAGCTGTGTACTTGTTCATCTTCCACAGGGGGGTGAGGGTTTTCCTCTGACGTAGGGACATTCCAGACGGACAAGAGTGTAAATGCCAGGTTACATTTTTAGGGGCTTACTAATGGAGCCGCAGCAGATTAAGAGGGCAAAGAAAAAGGATGACTGCTTATCTTAGTAGGGAAGTGTGGACCGGACACCATTAGATTTACTGTTCATGAGATCCTCTTCTATTGACATTTTATAAACTAACTGGGTATGTCAACTCGCTCCAAGGAATAGAGAGGAGATTCTTAATGCTACCTTTTGTTGAATTAATATGTCAGATAACCTTTTAGTAAAGCCACTTATCAAATCTTGGTTTTAAAGTTAACTTTTAATCTTGTCTTAGGGCAAAAGACAACAAAACAAACAATGCAAAAAAAAAAAAAAACCACCCAAACAAAACCAACCCCGAATTTAATTTATGCACATAAATTAAAAAGACTTTTTGTTTGGAGGGTGGGCTTATTCTGCAAGTGACTTTTCTCTCATCTAAGCCTGTGTACATGTTCTAACAGAGTTCTAGGAGACAAAACATTTCAATGTGTTTTCCTGATTTGTGGCATATTTACATTTTATTGTGACATTTGATTCTCTCGAGTTTTCACTAGTGTAAAGAAAGTGGCATGTTTTAAATTATATTAAGAAAATGATTTTTATTTGCCTTTGCATGAATTTTGAAAATAATAAGTTGCTGTGTTGTTTTTCATTCACTTTTTAAGTACATTTGAAAATTTCTATCTGCTTTGATCATAATGAGCTCTTCTCTGCTCACATGATCTTCATTCAGCCTTAGTGAAGGAAATAAATTTCCCTGCACATCAACGTTTTGTTACATTATAGGAAATGCTGCTGAGTTTTGGAATGTGACTTTGCTTCAGCTGCTGTTTGGTGGTTAATGGTTCAGGATGTTTGCCAGCTGCCATGGTTTGCTGGCGATGTCAAAACCTTTGTAACTTCAGACTCAAGAACCCAGTACTTATTTTCCCCTTTATTAAATGCAGGTACCATGTTTAGAAGTTCATTTGTTCCAGACCTCCGTAACAGTTTGCTCTGGACAAGGTGTTCTGCTTTGTGGAAAGAACTTTTCCATTTACCAACATTGCATTGTAAAAATACAGCAATTATTTATCTCACGTTTCTGAATAAGCATTTGGATTTGGCTTTCAAAACCACATGGATGCCTAATGAATATTACTTGCTAGTTGTGACTTTTATTTGTGCCTTGAGCGTTGTGTAAAATTTTTTTTCCCCTGATGAAACAGGCAGTTTTGGATATTAGGGCTTATTTTTTTCATGATCCCCCATTGGGACTCTGTGAGTCATCTTCTGGGCACAAACAGAAGCAAATATATAATTGCACAGCCTCTCTTATTCCACAATTATTGGATATAATAATTTGTAATATGCACTGAGCATTTTTGCTAAAGGAATTTACAAAAACGTCTTCAAGATAATCCCTGTGTCTATCTGAAGAGTTTCAAAAATTCCACTTCCTTGGACATTTTAGGCATCTTAGATTGGACTATGTCCTATCTGGCTAATTGTGGGGTTGTTACATTTGCATATGGTAATTTAACTCTCCCTCCCCTGCCACCATTTCCTCCTTGCTTTACTCCTGTAAAATACTATGCTCCACAGGGAGATCTGCTCCATGCTCTGTGAGGACCTAGAGGGGAGGGATAGGGAGGGTGGGGGTGAGGGAGACGCAAGAGGGAGGGGATATGGGGATAAATGTATACATATGGCTGATTCACTTTGTTATACAGCAGAAACTGACACAACATTGTAAAGCAATTATACTCCAATAAAGATGAAAAATAAATACATAAATAAAATATAAAACAAAAACACGATGCTCTTTCTGTTTCATTTCCATATTTCTGGGAGTATATAATTTGTACACATAAACTATCTTAGAAAATATGCATATCATCACAGCCCTTTGGAAGCCAAGAAAGGGATCAAAGTAATCGTCTGATTCATTGTAATTATTGGTATATTAATCAAAATTTAACCCCATAAAGTATAATTTCTGCCCAAGTCTAAATATTCACAGACATTCAAACTTCACATTTTTCCAATATATACAACTGTATACTGAGAAAATATTTAGGCTAAAATAATGCAATATTCTGTTTACTATTTTGAAAAAAAGTATGGTGTTTTTCACTTATGATGTTTTTTATGAAAGTACTCATCATGCATGTTTGGTCATAGTGGTAGACTAATGGTAGAATTGGTTTTTCTAGCAATATAAAATATTTTTACTTTTGTCTGTATTTCTTCAAGTGTTATTTAAAATTATTTGTGCAGTAATAAACCCTTTCATTTATATGACATTCATCCAGCAATGCCATGAAGGTAAATAGAAAGCACCTTTCATACATGAGCCATGAAAACTGAAGGATGGTTTTCTGAAGTCAAATCAAGTCTATGAATAATTAGGGAAGGAACTTTGCTCTCTCCACTCTTCAATTCATTTTATCTCTCTCTGTGTATTTTCTTTCAAAATCAAAGCAGCAAATAATACTTTCGACATATGGTATGCCAAATTATAAAGGATGGATGCATTATTGACCGCAAATCATATTAGAACTTTAGGAATAAAAAACAAATACAGTATTTGCAAAGTATATTTTTTGTGTTCAGTGAATTTTGATCAACTTTTCCATCCAAAAATATGTTTCTTTTGTTTATGCCTGTATATTATTTTGTCTAATATTTTATCAGAATACTTTTTGAATAGCAGAGTTCAGGGGAAAATGCTTTTTGGCGGGAAAATTTTTAACACAGTCTTTCCAAAGTGTGTTTCACAGGTTGTTAAGAGTCGTTAGTATGAAATAAAATCTACATATTTTCTGATCAGAAGTTTAGGAAACACATGGTTAAACAAAATGTGAAGGCTCTAATGTCGAGAGGGAGGTATAGTCTAAATGTCATTGGCCACAGAACCTTCTTTCTCCTGGAGCTCCTGTTCTATAGAACACATCTTGGAACTGCAGGCTTAGTGCATGCCCAGGACTGGGTCTGCAGAAGTGGCTCCAGCCATCCTGTACTACTGCTTCTTTCTCTGTATATTATAGATCCCCCAAATATCATATGACTTGGAGTCATTGTCATGACCCATTAATTGCAGCACTTTATAAATAATCAAATTTGTACTTCTTTTCTGTTTTGTTTTTTTTGTTTGTTTTGATTTTTTGTTTTTGCGGTACGCGGGCCTCTCACTGTTGGGGCCTCTCCCGTTGCGGAGCACAGGCTCCGGACGCACAGGCCCAGCGGCCATGGCTCACGGGCCCAGCCGCTCCGCGGCATGTGGGATATTCCCGGACCGGGGCACAAACCCGTGTCCCCTGCATCGGCAGGCAGACTGTCAACCACTTCCTGCCACCAGGGAAGCCCCCCAAATTTGTACTTCTTACACCTGCCTTTCATCATTGAAAGCAAGCACACAAGCATCTAGACCTCTCTTTGGCTACTTGGGGCTGCCTTCTCTGAAGGCTATTAGGAGAGGAACCATTGTATCTTTTTTTTTTTTTAATGATATATCTTTTATTAGAAGAATTTCATTCCAGGGCATTGCATGGTTCTGCAGATGTTTTCGCTTCCCTCCCTAGCAAACTTACACACGTAAACCAACCCTTTTAATAATGAACCTGGGCAGCAAAGATGAATAAAAAGCCTTCTCGGAACCATCATATCTTAAAGGAGACAATTCAGTGCTTCCCTATAATTCTATCTGAGTTGTGGTTTGGACCACTGAATCTGAATTCACATTGCTATTGTAATGCATCGATAAGGATATAATTGATCAGTGAGTCATCTGATATAATTGATCAGTGAGTCATCTGATTTCCTATTAATATTCTAAAGGTAGAATATATTGTTTCATCATTAAACCTTTGGGTGTGAAACACTCAGTGCCACCTTTTTGGATGTCAAGACATTGACCTGTTGTAGGGTTAATGTTTACAAACAGTCCTTGGAAACTTTTGGGCAACAGTGATTCACCACAGGGATGCCAGTGGTGAATGACAGGAATATGCAGGGCTGTTTCACCACCTTCCATGGAGCATATGTTTTGATTTCCGCGAGGTCATCGATGCCAGATTTTAACCTCAGCACTTTCTCAGAAGGATGAAGCTGGTGATTCACCTTGTCTTGCGCCTCAGACACGTGGGTATAGGATAAATGATTTCTTAATGATAGTTCGGGGCGGCCACATCTTTTATCTCCCTGAGTTTATTGGCTCTCCTACCATTGATGTTAATTGGCTGCTTCTGATGGAAGGGGGCTTATGTTAAGTTAAAACCAGAACGTGAAGTCTCTCTCTTGATACGGACAACTGAAAGTCAATGCCATGAGGTCTATGAATGGACGTCGCGTTGTAAAGCCGTTTTGCCCACTGCTGATGTCTTGAAATGTAACTAACTAGAATTTTAGAGATTCGACTCCTCCTTCTCTCCTGGGTACATACGTGGTGATGGGAGGGGGAGATCCACGCTCTTAAGGTTCCTTTATTGATGCATTAGTGTTGGAATGCTCAAAGGCAAGAATTTAAACAATGGTTATTGGTATGGGGCAATAGTATCACCAGCGATGAGCAGTATCAATAGCAATGCTGACAAGTGTTTATGGGTGGCACTGAGTGATAGGGAGAAGGTGTTAGGGGAAAGGGGAAAAAAAAATGTTGGGAGGAGGAGGGAGGGAAGTGTAGAGGATGAAGGGACAGAGTGCCCCCAATAACTGCATCCAGTGTCATCCAGGCCTTGCGCCATCCAAGTTCAACTTGAAAAAGCTTTTTGGATTATTTTGGTTAGTGAAACCAGTAGTATCCTATACCGTACAATGGGGAACATACACTCAAGCCAGGTAGCATTTTAAAGGTCACATATATATTTTAGAGTTTTCTGTAGGCAGATAATTAACACAATGATAGCTCTCCGTTTGAGCCCTTCGGATCTGTTCTCTCCAACCGGCATCATGCGCATAAACTCAGGCCTGTTTATATGTAAACTGTGTAATATCTTAAAGCTAACGTCATTGTTTGCCCCTTCTCAAAGTGCAGGCTGTTTTGATCTACATAGGGAATATTTTTTAAAAGTGGATGTCTAAGAATGTAAACAATTGGGAGGGGAGATGCAGCTGTTTATGATTTACTTTTTAATATGTTCTCTCGTGGCTCCTAAGGTCAAAGGACCTCTCTTTACCTCTTCTAGTGTATGCCTTATGGCTCTGGAAGTATACTTTTTCTGGTTTTTATTTTGGCTTTCTAAATAAAGGACGGAAGGACTGAAGGAAAAGTTGTCAGATAAAAATAGCCCTGCGTCTACTAGATCTTGAGCTACAAGCATTGGGCCAGAAGAGCTACAGTCCTAGAGTAAAAAGCGTTTCTATTTTATGGGGACAATAAATGTCAGGCCTTGCTCTTTACCTTAGGGCTCTGTTTGTGTTGTTTATCAGAATCTATTAGTCGTACCGTTGCTTGTGTCTACCACTGTCTAGAGTCTTCGAGGAATGAGAGGTTTCGTATTTAGTGTTTTTACAGGAGGGCGCGAATTAAAGGATAAAAAGGTGCTTTTGTGACGGCAATCTCTTTTGCCAACTATTTTCCCGAAGTGAAAATGCATTTCTGATATCCAGGTGCCTATTATGTGAAATGTTTTAGCTGATTTCGTTTAGATTTATCAGAATGGCATTTACTGTGTAATTTCTCATTACCCTTTGTAAGCACGAAGCTTACCCCCCATTTCCTTTCATAAAAACAACTTTGTATATTCCAGTGGACTCTACTTAGATGAGAGGTTTGACAACACTTCCACCCATGCTTTTTATAGCATTGTCTATACATCTGTGGTCAAGAGCATGGCTTTGCATCCCAACTGCCCCACTTACTAGCTTTGAAATCTGGAGGAATTTGCTCGTCCTTTTTGAACCTCGATTTCCTCGTTTTTAAACAGGGATAGTAACACAATCTCAGGATGGTCGTGAGGACTAAATGAAATAATGCATAATTAAAACCCCTAATACAGTGCCTGACATGGAACAAATGTTGGCTACGTTGTTGGTGGAGACGCTAAGTGACTGTGATGTGTTAGTGGGTTTGGTAAGTTATACACCACACCGTCACCCCAGGAATGGTTTACTGAAATATTTAGGGAGGGAGGAGAATACAAGAGTTTGTATTGCTTGTATTGTTTGAAAACAGTTATAATCAATAGTAAAATTTCTGTATTTTCTTAGTCATACTTGTAGCATTAAAAAATTGGTTGAGTTTTTTTTTTTTTTTTTTTTTTTTTTTTAGCAAAAGTGGATAACACTTTTAAGGGTTAACAAACCCCTGCTTTACTCACTGCCAAATGTGAGGGAAACCTCACGAAAACTTAAGAGCCCAGTTTTTCTGTGGCTGAAATTACCCTTAATTAAGTCTTACGGACCTTAGAATATGTGTGTGAGTACATATGATTTTCCTGTAGATACTTTTTTAGACAGTACAGTTATTGAGAGCCAATTATGTACCAAACACCGATAAATCAAGTAGAGAGTTGCAGAGAAGAAACCTCAAGAACTATTGGGGAAAGGATATTAATGAAATGGAACTTTTCACAGTCTCAGAAAATTAAACTTCATGGCATACGTGGAGTATGCTATGATTCTACCATGCCTAGATATAGTTTTTCCTTTCAGCTAGTGAAGTATAAACATTCAGGTTATAAGAGTTACGGGTGCTTTATACTTGCTAAGGACAATCCATTTTAATAATGGATCAACTTCTAAAATTGTAAGTTCAAAGCAAAATAGGAAGCACCTTCATACCCAGTGTTAAAACAGTTGTAACTCGGGTAATATTCCTTATTTGAGACCAGTGGTATCATACGGTGAGTGTAATTGCTGGTGTTTCCTTGACAACATTTTTTTTTTTTTTTTTTTTTCGCGGTACGCGGGCCCCTCACTGTTGTGGCCTCTCCCGTTGCGGGGCACAGGCTCCGGACGCGCAGGCTCAGCGGCCATGGCTCACGGGCCCAGCCGCTCCGCGGCATGTGGGATAAGCTCGTTACGGTCCTGGTAGGTAGGGCAAGTATCTGGATGTGAGGTAACATCTCTGCTATCTTTTTTTTTTCTTTAACATCTTTATTGGAGTGTAATTGCTTTACAATGGTGTGTTAGTTTCTGCTTTATAACAAAGTGAATCAGTTATGCATATACATATGTCCCCATATCTCTTCCCTCTTGCGTCTCCCTCCCTCCCACCCTCCCTATCCCAGCCCTCTAGGTGGTCCTTGACAACATGTTTTGAGGTACTCGCCTCTGCAAACGTGTCCGTGGCATGACTGAGAGCAGAGAGCTTCAATGTCAAGTACCTTCCTTCCCCTTTCATTCCTCTTCTGTCCTCCTCCCATTATGGTTTCTGGTGGCTTCTAGCTGCTGGGTAGAATGAATAAATTGTTCTGCTTTGGCTCAGTTGTCAGGGTCTGTGCCATGTGTTTTACAGTCACCATCTCTTTTAATCCTTGATACAGGCCAATGAGTTAGGCACTTTTAATGCCATTTTACCAGGAACTGCACCTCATTGAGGTTGATCAAGTGCCTGAGTCCCAGTAAGTGGCACTGGGGGAGCTAAGGTCTTACCACTGTGCGGTGCCCACATGGGTCCAACAGCGAGTGTCCTACAGGCAGTTTCACTTCCTGTTGTATCCCAGAGATCTTGGCGAAATGTGTTCTCACTCTCTGTCCCAACTGGGTAGGGTAACAACTCATGTGAATGGCACGGCGTGTGAATTGCGCTGCCCAGCCAGTGATTTCGGAATTAGCTCTTGGGAGTATCTCTGGCCACCTCATCATTTTCCTGCTGTTTCCTAAAGCCGTTAGAAATGTATGCTTGTCTTGCCTGGGCTTCTGTTCCAGACCCCAAAACTTGTACCTCCTGGTCAGAGCACAGGGTCCTGCCCAGTGGATGAAATTACCATCTAATAATGAAGGCCTTTGCACTCCTGTGAAACTTTATTGATGGGGAAATGGAATCTTGTAAACTGACTTCCTGATAAATCAGACCGATGGGCATGCTCTTGACTTGGGGCTGTTTGCCTTCCTTTAGAGATTGGGACCAGTTTGCTACCGCCTGTTGACCTGAATGGAAATTATTAACACCCACAGACTATCTTTTTTGTGCTTACTTTTCAGTCTTTTCCAAATTTTGATACCTTTAAGTCATGATGGCTTTGCTGCTTCCCCTGTTACTACCCAATGTGCTGCTTCCAGATCTTCCTCTGCACACATTGATGGTTCTGGGGTGAGATATCTGCATGTGGGGTCATCCTTGTTCTTAAGAAAGATTTTAGCGGATGAATTAATACTCATGGGAAGCATATTTTGATATCAGTACTTTTGATATTTCAAAGTTAAAGGTGCCGTAGATTGTTATAGTCATTGAATTATGTTGATTCTGCTCATTTATTTGAGATAAAATCTGAGTAGGCAATTTGGTGGCTTTTACCACCTGCGGGTCCCCTCAAATAATAAAGATGCAATGCTGGGAATTAACCTCTGATTTATGCCTTGTGGTTTATTTGATAAAAGACGGCAGAGGGCAGGATGCATACATTTCATCGAGTGGGGGGAATGCCCGTTTATTTTGGTTCTGTCGTCTGTGAGCTAACACACATGGCCCTTCTCAGTTCCTCTTGACCCAAACTGCCAGACATCAAAGTAATCAGCATTCATTTTTGAAAGAGATAGGAATGTATTGGGTCACAGTTTCCATCCCCCTTTTCCCAATCCAACAGTCTCAGTCTCCGATGGCCTGAACACTAGACAGGGTACGAACCCATCAATGTGGAGTCTCTTAAGGACGTCTACAATACCTCTTGTTATCTTCCCCAGTGTCCTCTCTGCAATCATCCAGATCCTCTGTGTTGTTCCAGGGCCCTGGAGGCGGAGCTTTCTTATTCTTCTCCACTTAACTCTTCTAGAACCTTTTCCACCTGGAAATTTTCCTTCGTGTTTCAATTCAAAGCTGTTTTTGCAATTGGAGCCCATTTACCCTATGGAGATGGAGAACAGATGGCTTACAGGGTATTCCTCCTTATAACTCCCCAGCTAAGCCCTCTTATTATTCTTTTCTATCAATTAAATGGTATGTTTTCTCTTTTAGGTTCTTTACTCCTTTGCTACTCAAAGTGTGGTCTCAGATCAGCAGCCCTGGCGTTACCTGGGAGCTGGTTAGAAGCGCAGAATCTTGGGTCCCACCTCAAACCTAGAGAGTCAAAATCTGCATTTTAACCAAATCTTCAGGAGACCCTAAGCACATTAAAGTGCGACAAGCACCACTTTATTTTATCTCTTCGTAATTTGGTTATTATTTTCTCTGTGCTTTTCTCTAGTGCGCCTTAACAGTGGAGGGCAAAGTCAGACATGGTATCAATACTACAAGAGTGGAAATATTTTTAGCAAGTGTGTGTCTATCTCAATTCCCATGACTATTTTGAACGGATGATGTTAAGATATTTAAATATTTTGAACTAGATGTTAAAATATTTTGAACTAAATTGGCGTGTAATCTTCATTTACAATAAATGTGTAGTCTTCAGAGACTTTGGGGGAGGTCCTTTTCTGCTGTGTCTTGACATCCAGGCACCTAAAGAAACGCCTCACTGTACTTGAGTGACTTGGCTGCCAGGAATCTTGCTTTGCACTTATACTGAATACCACCCTGTCTTCTTCTTCTACTGGGATCGTTTTTGTTTTTCGAAAGAGTTGGGCTCTTGAGATTTTAATGACTCATGGTTAGAAAGAGTGCTACTTTGGGGGTGGGGAAACTCCAAGTCTCACCCGCATGCTGCCACTAACCAGTTTCATGAGCTTGGGCAACTCATTTAATGATGATTTTAACTCTTATCTAACCACTCGATCAAGAAAGTCCTGATAATAGTAGGCCTGGGCTGCTTTGATTGTTCTGTTCCTATTAATCCATGAACCCTTCATACAGTGACTTGGTCTTGGAGTGGAAGTTGCCTATGGAAATAGGAATGGGGCATCTAAAACAAAAATTGGGATAATTGTCATCCAGATATGTATTTTGGTTAGTCATTGTATGAACCTCCTTACCACTTTGATAGAACTCTCAGGTGGGAAAAACTTGATAAGTTGATTTTTTTTTTAACTGAAGTATAGTTGATTTACAATATTGTTTTAGTTTCTGGTGTACAGCAAAGTGATTCAAATACATACATATATATATATATATATATACACACACATATATATATTCTTTTCCATTATGGTTTATTACAGGATGTTGAATATAGTTCCCTGTGCTATACAGTAGGACCTTGTTTATTTTATATATATAGTAGTATCTGCTAATCCCAGACTCCTAATTTATCCCCCCTTTTCCCTTTGGTAACCATAAATTTGTTTTCTATGTCTGTGAGCCTGTTTCTGTTTTGTAAATAAGTTCATTTGTATCATATTTTAGATTCCACATATAAGTGATATATTAGTTGAATTTTTGTTGAGTTTTCCTTCTGTTTCTTGGCTCTATCCCTGGAAGAAGTGCTACTAAACCACTAAATGGTCAAAGGCAGGGGCAGAAGGCCACCATGGGGAAGGGTCCCAGCTTATTTACTCATGTCCAATGGTTCTCAAGTCACCTTCCTATTGCCTTTCTCTAGCTGTGCATTAGGATGGGAAATTAGGAAGGATCTGGTTGCTCGCAAGGCTTGCACCGCCGTTGAAAGACTCTGGGAGAGCCTTTATTTCTACTGGAAGTTCTCTAGGGAGGCTCCAAGAAGAAGTGGTGTGTGATAAGTCAGTGGCTGTGTTTAGAGGCCCTGTTAGGAGCTGTGATGGTTGGGAGTGAGTAGAGCTGAGAGTGGGAAGACAGGAAGAAAGGAGCATCTCTGAAGACTGTCTTGGCCTGGACCTTGACCTAGTCACGTTCTTCCTTAACTTGTTAAGGAAAAAAAGCATGGAGAAACCAAGCAAACAGGTAGGCCATTGTCCATTGGTGACACAGTTTTACAGAAAAAATGTAAGGCAGTTTTTGAGCAGAATTAAGCAAAGCTCATCATAGAGCTGTTAATTAAGTGTTAATTATAGCCTGTCTCCGGTGGGTAGTAATATTGAAATTGTGTGGTTCGGTTTTATTTTGAAGGCATTTTTTCAGCGGCTCAGGCTACAGTCTAGAAAGAAGAGAAGCTGTTGTTTTCTTTGTGTACCTTAGGACCACAGCAGCTTCTGTGGCCTATATTGAAAGAGGATCTGTTCTTATCACCGTTACCTTAGGATTCATTCAGAAAAACTTCATATCTAACTACCTGGAAATCAACTTGTTCTCTCTGTTCATTGTCTAGATTTTAGGCTTTTGAACACTGTATCCTCTCATCGATGATGGTACAAGTGCAGTGCCCTGCACCACAACCCCCCACCCTGACCCTGCTATTTTTCTTCAAGTTTAAGTTTAGGGAAAACAGACCTAAAAGTGTCTTCCTGGGAACACATCTTATATTTAGAAATTCCAGTAGCTGTTTCTATCTCAGTCTTGTACTTTGACCATTTTTTTTTGTAATAAATCATCTTCCAAGGTGGGTATTTATTTCATCAAGTGAAAAAAAAACAAATGTGGGAAACAGTTCTGTGACTTAGGAGTAGCCTCCTAGAGAACAAAGTCAGTGGATTTATTTTAAAAAGTCAGCTAACCCTGGGGCTTCCCTGGTGGCGCAGTGGTTGAGAGTCCACCTGCCAATGCAGGGGACACGGGTTCGTGCCCCGGTCCAGGAGGATCCCACATGCCGTGGAGCAGCTAGGCCCGTGAGCCATGGCCGCTGAGCCTGCGCGTCCGGAGCCTGTGCTCCGCAACGGGAGAGGCCACAGCAGTGAGAGGCCCGCGTACCGCAAAAAAAAAAAAAAAGTCAACTAACTCTGGAACCGAGGGGACCTAGTCCTTAATTTGTTTGTTTGTTTGTTTGAACTCCCAGACATTTGCAGGGCAATGAGCGGGACTAATAGTGACAAGTAACATAAGGAAGCTGTCTTCTGGTTCACAGTGTCCTTCTCTTGTTATCTCATTGAGTTTTGCAAATGATCGTGAGGACAAGGTATTTTCTTCACTTTATTACATTGTGGAGGCAAAATGAGGTCCACTGCCTGGTCTAAGACCATACAGAAGGTCCTGGCTAAGCTGGGCAGAGATACAGAGCTGGGGGTGATCAGATGTATTTCCTTGTGGGGTTGATCTCTTTTCCGTGGTCAGAATATGGGGAGCAGCATCACACCCTGCTAGTCTTCCCCAAATTCTGGTGCTTTGGCCTCAGTAATCCTGATATTCTCCCCGCTTCAGTCAGTGTTTTGCATTGCATCCAGAAGGTTCCTGTTTTCTTTTGGAGCAGGGACATATGAAGACATGGGGCAGGACTGGCTAATCAGATTAACCAGCCATCTTCTAGTAAAAAGGTCGCGAGGGTGGGGGATGCAGTAGAGGTAACTTTCCATCAGTGGTAAATTGGGAGGCACCCACTGGGACTCTGAGGTCATGGCGTGGCAGTCAGCAATAAAGCAAGCCTCGGAACAGGAACACTTCTTCTCTCCTCCTCTTCCCGAGAACTGATGTGAACTCCAGGAACAGCTGACGAGCGTGTGCATGGCTTCCTCCATTTTCTCAGCTACAGGCAATAGCTCTGGAACATGGTTTCTCAGCCTCAGCACCACTGACATTTTGGGCCAGGTAATTCTTTGTTGTAGGCGGCCACCCTGTGCACCGTAGGATGTTTGGCCGTATTCCTAGCCTCTACCTACTGAATGCCAATAGCATCTCTCTCACCTTACCCCAGCCCCCGATGTGACAACCAAAAGTGTTTCCAGGCACTGCTAAGTGTCCATCGAAAGGAGAAATTATTCCCACCCCCTCAAACTGAGAACTATCGCTCTAGAGACTTTGTGGAATGCTTGGAGGCCAGAGGGTCTCTTTTACGAGAAGTGGGTTTAGCCCCACGAGCGCACTTCGGCTGAAGTCCCAATGACTCCTGCCTGGCACTCCAGTGGGCCTGGGGGTCGCCTTCACAGACCCCATTTACCTTGCTTGGGACTGTGACCCCTTCAGAGTCACTGATCAGGATTCTTCATAAGAGTTCCTTAGTTAAGAGTTGTCACCACCTCTTCATTAGGATTTTGGCCCAACTGTCCTCAGACTGCTTCTGGTTCATCCAGGCAGCTAGCTCAGTACTGCACTAACATGATGCGCTTAATTCAGCATGCTGGTAGGGAACTTTTTAGCAAATGCCATTTTCCAAGTCAAAGAGGACAAGGTCGAGATGTCAGATAATGGAGAAAAGAGGGAGGAACAGGGCACAGTGGAAGTGAGACTTGAAAGGTGAAAGCAAAGGACCAGGAGCTTGGGGTCAGTGGGTGAAACGTCGGCCCCTCTTCATCAACTGGAAGAATTTGCCTCCTTATCTGAGAGAAAAAAAGAAGTGTTTGCAGTTAGTTAGAAATCTGCACCATTGTCTGCTTCAAAGACCTTAGAGATGCGAGAGATGTATACATTATCAGTTATTTCAGATTATCTTTCCGATTTCTTCCCCTCCTTTTCCAGCTGCCAACGATTAGATGTGTGCATCTGGCAGCAATTTCAGTTTTTCGTCAAGTTACTCAGGCAGCATTGGCTGGCTGTGCCACTCTCCTGTTCGGTTCCTTCGGATGAGAGATTGGGGAAAAGAATTCGGAAACAAAAGCCGCCCGATTCCTTCCCCGACAATTAGAAACATGCTTTGGCACCTGGAGATCGTGCATTAGAACCTCACTGAACATCCATTTAAGCCTATTCATGAGAATTCTTCGTAAATTCTTTCCTGTAGCATTATAAGTCTTTCATTAGCCGACTTAGAAAGGGTGGGGGGACTTCAAGCTTCTAATTTCTTCCGGGAAAGCAACAGAAGAAGTGGCCTTTCCATGACATTTCTGTGGATGGCATTCACTAAGGAACTGCTCAAAGATCTGCTAACGCTCTCCGTCCCGACATTTAACTGGAGCTGTGCCCTTTGTAGGTAAGCAGGTCTTTGTCTAAAATCGTGTCACAGGGTCATATTTTTAGCTTTACTACTAGTACTTTTACGTTTTGTTCTGGCCTTGCCCCTGTACCCACCTCCTTTCTGAAATAACTTGGTCTCTCTTCCCAAGATGCATCCTAACCTTGGCTCTGCCTTTGGTCCTTGGCTGCCATCTGGCCTGTGGATTCACTGTTGTTTGCTCTTCCTACCAGGGCATTTTTGGCTGGTGTGTATTCAGGTATCCGCAGAGGATACGAGATCCAAGGATTTCTAGTTCTTCGTGACAGTGGTTCCAGTAAGATTTAATGATTGAGGGCTTATTATGTGTGAAACACAGTGACGAGACCTTTTCATGTATTATCTCATTGAACCTCGGCGATAACCCTATGGAATGGGCACCGTTAGCCCCATGTTACAGGTGAAAATATTGCTATTTAGGAGGGTTGGTAACTTTCCCAAAATTACAGAGAGAAGGGTAACGAGAGTAGAGATAATGTACATTGTCAGTCTTTTTTAAAATTTTAACTTGGAAATAAGTCCTGAGTTAAAAGTGATCAGTCTTTAAAAAGCATTAACAGCCATGTAATGGCCCTGTCTTCATTCTCAAAATAACCTGCCTGGAAGGGGTTTCCTAAATTACATTTTAGAATTCAGAATTGCTTACAGGTTACGCACGTATCACTCAGGTAGTGGCAACCCAAGGGAAACACATTTATTCTGTTACTTTATTGTAAGCAACAGGATGCTCATTTTTAAAGTAACCCAATTATTTTAGAACCTCTGGCCTTCTGTAGTCTAAGGTGGCTGGTACAGTTTTCCATCCTCCCTCACACTGACTTTTGTTTAATTATTGCTCTCATAGCCCAGAGATCTCTATGCCTTGCATGTCTTTAACAAGAATTCTTAAGGGACAACGAATGAGAATTGTGGGTTGAATACATTTGACATACGCTGCCATATACTTACATATTTATGATCTGTTTCAATTGGTTTCAGGGAGCCTTCTTTCATTATTTAGACTGCTTAAGAAAAAAAGGAAAAAAAAGGGGGGAGCTGGTGGGACAGCTCACTTAACTTCAAAGAATCCCAGATGAAATTCTTCCCAACATTCCCCCTTGGTATACTCAAAGCAAGAAGGAAGACAAAGGCTAAAACCTTTTTGTTTGTGATTTATGCTGATGCGTTTAAGGAGATGTTCATTAGTGGTGTGTAGTAGGGAAAGTTTTCTTCTGAGCTTGACCTTATGAACAGCCGGGAATGGCCCTGTCCTGTGTTACGCCAGTTTAATGACCAAAACACCTACAGGAAGGAGATCAGGGCCACATGGCTGAGGTACCTCGTGGTTCCTTTGAAAGATGCTTGTTCCGTTCAGTACATTTTACTTGCATTACCAAGTTCTTCCATAAAGTCAACCACAGCCCGTATCATCAGGGACTCCAACTAAAACTTGCAGTAAGTAGGAAATAGATTAAACACGGGTTTTCCCTTTTCTCCGGCTGCCGAAAGTGATGTCAGTGGCGTTAATGATCCTTGCCTCTGCCCTCTGCAGACGTAGGACTGTCTGTGGGAACACTTGTTCTGTGCTCTGGTTCGGGCTGTTACAGAAAAGCTGACGACGGTAGATGAGAAACAATTGAGCAGCCGGACAATTACTCGAAGGTAAAGTCAGGCACTTGCTTCCTTCAGTTTATGAGATGACTCCGGGGAGTGGGCAAAGAATGCAACCTCTATGAAGTATTTAACAGAAAAAGTAAAGGCAAGGGAACTAGGTCTGCTTGCTTTTCCTTTTGCCTAGTTACGGAAACGGTATTGCAAACACCATGTTGTAAACGAAGCCGTGATTTTCATTTAAGTCTACTAGTTTGTTATCAGAGCCAGACAAACAAAACCTACGTCCTGTATTTCTGATCATCATCAAAAAACAAAAAAACAAAAAAACAACATTGTGAAATTACAATATAAACCACAGAGCTGGGCTGGTACTTCCTGGGAGGCAGGAATAAACTGCAGAATTAGCTCCCACGAAGGCAGGAGAAAGAGCGACTTTTATGACTTGTCTCCTCAGCTAGGGAAGATGATGTCCTGTTATTTTCATGTCTTCAAGCGACAGGTTTATTTTGGTTGAGCTCTGTTAAAATGAAAGCTTCCTGTCTCCCAGCACATGTGGTCTGACGTGAAATGTTAGAGGGATTGTTTTTCTGAGTTCCTCTACCTTGACGATCACGTATGTGGGGACTTGTTAGAAGGTTGGCAGAAGAGAGATCTGAGACATTTGGATTTACATGTTGGCGGGAGACCGTTATGGTATTGACCCCCACTTGCTTTATCTTTTCATTACCTTTTGCTTTAGCAGCATGCTCTGTCTTTACTAAAAAGAATAGGCACTAACTGAAGTGTATATTCTTTGGCTTAAAAGATTTCTGAATGTTTATTCAGATTTCCTTACTCGATCGTTGACGGAATACTTTTCATTGTTGAGAACCATATGTTGTTGTTGTTTAAATCTATCTTCTCCGTAAATCCCTAACTCTCTGGAAGAGTTTCCAGACCCTCCCCCGTCTGCCCTGTGTTGTCGGGGAAGGAGAAATCCACGGCGCTGACAGCCTTCCCCACGCTGGACCACATCGGGAGCCCACAGGCGTGACGGTCGGCTCCTTGGGCCCTCCCTCTCTTCTTTCCTTTGCGTAATATGTGTGCCTGTCTTCATTGGTGGTCTCCTGAAGTCACCAGCCCTGCCAGAAGGTCTTTCCCTGGGACAAAAGGGGAACTGGAGCGAGATGGCCTCTCACATGTTGGCAACTCTCCCCGAATATCCTTCCTTGGCAACTCTGCGCTCTGGAAGGGCTGGCCAGCAACCTTGTTATTTTCACCAGCCCTCCCCCATGTGACTCGCACCAGGCAAAACTGCTATTTAAGCAGCTCCATTAAAAAGCCCTGGCTTGGCCGGTCGGTTACCCTTTGCCATTTAAGACCATGAAACCAATTCTTTTCCAGCTCAATTCTGGCCTAAGATGTTGGTTTCCTTCCTTTAGCTAAAACGGCTTTCTCCTTTCAACATAAAGCAGCAAACATCTTTGGGTCTTACCTCTAACTTGACTTCTTTAGTTCAATCCTAACTTGATTTTTTTTCTTTTTTCTTTTTGGTGATTATGGTCTGAAGGCTTTAAAACAGAAGGCTTTTTCACTACTTAGATCTGTCCTTTCCCAAAGTCTCAGCTTGCCCCCATACCTCCCAGCCATACCTTGTGAAGAGCAGAGAAATGTTCCCCTTGGCCCAAACTTCAAGCTCTCTGGTTTTAACGTTCTTTTCTTTGGGTGATTACCGTAGCTAACAGAGCTGGGCTGGTAATGCTGCTTCCTCCCTAGATGCTACCATCAAACCCACATGGTAGAACCCAAGCTCTAAGTCAGGAAATTCCTTTCATAAGGGGTTTCACGTTCTGTCAGATGGATCCATGCTTTCGTTGATCTATCGGAGATTACATGGTGGATGGTAAAATAAGGAACACCTTCACACTACCAGGACTATAAATGTATTTGATACTGATGATTTAAAAAAAAATTACTGGGCCTGTTTTTCAGATTTCAGGTACGCTTAAAAACAGAGTACTTTTGCAGTGTGTTATAAGGTGTTATAGGTAAGCATTCTGGAAGACTTGATCAGCTCTAAATTAGCGGTACCATGAATTAACTACATTAGCATCAATGAGGAAGCTGAGGAAATGAACTGTGGTCATGGTTAGCGGTACGCAGTTGAATATAATTGTGCGAAATAAGAAATCAACAGACCTGGGAAGACAGGATGTAGGAAGATGTCACAGGTGCTGTGTTCAGCATCCTGCAAGGTACAGAGCTCCCTACCGACCTCTCTGCTGTCACATCCCTTCCACCTTTTTTCTCCCTCTGATCCCAGCCAAAGGTAACCTTTTTCTCCTCTGAGAGTAGTCTCCCCCAACCCTCCTCCTGGTTCTTCTGAATACTTTGCCTGTGCCGTTCCCTTAAGGACTTAGGCTTTTGGAAACCAAACCCAGGAAGCCAGAGGGGTTTTTTCCTGCTTTCAAATTGTCATACTTCTCCCCCATACACAATGAATTGGGAGGATGGGAAAGGGTAGAATACCAAGAAGGTTTAAAATGTTGGTTAACATTTTATCTTCTCATCACAGATTTTTCAGAATGGGAAAGACCTAAATGTGATTAAAACATTATTTCCTCGCTACTTAAAATATTTTTGACATTAAATATGGAATATTAAAAGTTCAAATCCTTTAAGTAAATAATGAAATCAGAGCCATAGCTGAATAGTGGTTTTCCTCGGGTGACAGGAATTATAATGTTTATAATGAATTATATGTTTATTCCTTCTTTACATTTACTGTCTCATAAATTTTCTATATTACGCTCAAGATTTTTTTTTTTAAGTCACAGCTGTTTATGTTAAGGGAAAGAGAAATGTGCAGTTTTGACACATTTCTTCAAGTGGAGGAATTTATTTATATGACATTTTCTAGTTGAATCTACAGTATAAGATCTCAAACAATGATCTCCATTGAAGAGAAGTCATTACTATAGTTACTTTTTTTTTTCAAGCATAGCTGGATAAGGGAGAGTTTCTTTCTGGCTACATTTTAGTACATGACAACAGCCAAGCAACTTACAATATTCTACTCCCGTCTCCTTAGTAAGAGCAGAAACCGCTAGTAATGTTCTAACCAGGTAGTGTAACTATGTTGCGCTTAACTCAACAAATTGACAGGAAGTTTCAAGGCATTTAAATACAAGATAAAAAACTTTTAGCCGATGGGTTTGACTAGAAATGCATTGCTGAAAGGGTGTGGCTCCTTCTCTTGTACTTATGGCATAACCTTATGCTGTTTTCAGCTGCTTACTCAGTGGAGACTAATCAGTAGGCTGAGATAGTGTGAAAGGAAGCGGAAGCTTTATTTGTTTTTCAGCTCTAGCCGGCATAGTTTAAGTGGGTGGAATCCAGAAGATGTAAATTCCTACTGGATACAATAATGCAATAATCCATAGGTCTCAAGCAGCATTGCCCAAGTGTTGACTTATTTGATAATGCTTTAAAAATTACATTTTTCATTAGTGGCGACAGGATTAGGTGGGTTTTATCCTGTGAGAAGACACATGCGGACCGTAGATGCTGATGTGGTGATGAAACTTTGTCAAAATGTAATTTCCTGCTACTAAATCTTGTGACAGGTGCATCGTATTTCTGGGTTCAGAAGTTATTCCCCAGCGATGTAACTAGAGAGAAAGTATAACAGGAGCATCACCATTTGATATTTGCACAGCTCTTCTCCAAGGATATGTTTTGCTTTCTCCGTTTCCAGTTTATGAGAGCTACAGATGAGTTTTTGTAAAACATCGTAGCAATATTTGCCTCATATGGTTGGTTGTGAGTCGATTGGAGTTGTATATATAAAGTGCATTAGACACACATTATCCATGTCTCCTTTTTCAGCACATGTGTTACAGCCTTTATCATTGTATTTTTTTTTATTTTGTCACTCAGCAGATGTTTATTGCATTTAATGACTGTGGGAGGCTAGTATTGCTTTTTTTTTTTTTTTACATATTCCCGAGTTACAAAGATGTATGAATATAAATTATATGGCATGCGAACAAATATACACGGTTGCCCTTCTTCAAGTAAGTTGCTTTATTCAAGCGCAGCCCTTCTTGATTGCAAATGTGTAGAGGCAGGCATATAGACAGATGAACTGAAGTCCCATGAGGCGTCTGCTAAGGCCTGTGTGTAATGTTAGGAGAGTTCCTTTCCGACAAAACTCATTACAGCAATGGTAAACAGGTATGGTTTTGGAACTTTAGTTTTCGGAGTTCTTTGGCTTTCGATAATACCTCGCTGGGAACCATTATCCAGCTTAATCAGCTCTTTTACTCACCATATTTGGCTCTCAAAGCTTTTTGGCTGTCTCCAAAGATCAAATGTGCCCTCAGACGGCCAAACTGGCTGCTATAGAGACCATTCAAAAGAATACGCCCAAGGCTGCGAAGGCAGTTGCAAGAAAGAAACGGGACTTGAAGAAGGCATTCCAAAAATGCTTCGCACAGGGAGATCACCTCTGTGCTTTGTGACCACCGAGAGGGGTGGGATAGGGAGGGTGGGAGGGAGGGAGACGCAAGAGGGAAGAGATATGGGAACCTATGTATATGTATAACTGATTCACTTTGTTGTAAAGGAGAAACTAACACACTATTGTAAAACAGTTATACTCCAATAAAGATGTTAAAAAAAAAAAAATGCTTCGAACAGTGGCTGCAAGATTGGAATAAGTATGCAGACCCCAAGGTGGCTGCAGGAGGGAAGAGTCCTCACTGAGGATGTCTGTTAAAAATCTTTGTTGTTTACTCAGTAGCTAAACTTTCACGTACAGACACAGACACACACACACACGCACACCCTTGCACAAAGATAAACAGTTGTGAACTTCGGACTCTCTCTTTAAATTTTTCCAGGCCTCTCATCTGTTTGTAGCTTCTGTTCCCATTTCCTCTATGTCAGCCTTGCCTACCACTTTCCCACTTTAATTTTTTTCTAGACTCCTAAGTTGATGGTGCTGGTAGGTAGCATTAGTGGCTGAGACATACGTTGATCAGGATTTACGATAAAGGCTTTGAAAAGTAGTATGGCGAGATTTGGGAGTGGAAGGTATATGAAGGAATTGTTATATCCTTTTATTTCCTGCTCTTTGTACATACTACCTGTGGGAAATTACAAGGATGCTTTCCAAGTGGCCCAAAGCAATAGATTTCAGCATCTGGCGAAGCCATATTTTTTTTTTCTCTCCTCGACGGGCCCCCGATCTCTGCCCTTCTGCATCCATGCAGGTTGGCGCATGTGATGACACGACTGGATATAGTTTGTTCCTGTGCTAAGCTGTTCATTCAGCTGATCTGGATGAGAGCCAGATGTAAAATGAAAAGCACATTGTGCACCCTTAACTTTTCCATTTTACAAAAATGGGCAATTTGTTTGTCTCAAGCCTTTGTAATAAAGTATGGCCTTCCTACTTAATTTTAGGCCCGGATGTATGAAGCTGTGTTAAGCTGTATGTAGATATCCTGGTAGGAACATTTTGGTAGATTGCAGTATGAATTCAGGAGAAACTTGAAAGTAAGTAAGATCTCTGGGGTTTTTGAAAGGCCAGGTTTTCTTTCACTTGTAGCTTTCACAGTAAATCCTGTTTCTCTGGCAATTAAAGAGATAAGCCTGGAGTGCTTTTTTTGTTTGTTTTTTTTTTACCTTGGTGTCTCCATGTCAAGGCTTTGTTTGTAAGTAGAAAAATAGACTTTCTTTGTCATTTAGGGGGCGGAGTTAAGACTGTGAAATGAACAGAAATCGCCTGGTAAAACTGAGTCCTCATCTGGTAAATTTCAACTTCCCTGACAGCCGTTCTGTAGATGGTGAATGCTGGCTGGTCCCAGCTCTCCTTCAAAGAGGAGAGGCAGAGAAAAGAAAAAGTTACCTTGGTCAACGTTTACCTCGTGCGGATTTTCTAGTCTCTAGCTGTCCTTGTGGCTGACCTGGATCATTACTGCTTGCGTGTCGATCATATCACAAAGCATGTCCTTGTGGTCCCTTCACTTATTTAAAGACATCTTGGCCTGTCCTTCAAGGTTCCTCACCACCCACCCCAACCTGCATTTGTGGACGTCACTCCTCCTACCCCTTTGCAGATACCTTGTGCTCCGACAAAACCACATCCCTCACTTGGCCTGTCCAGGGCTGGGCTCTCATCCCACTGGGCCTCGTTTTGTCCTGTGCCCCCAGTGGGAAGTGTGCCTTGTCCCTTTCATTCGTTCTGCTCATATTTAGTGAGTTCCTGCTATGTACCAGCCCTTGTGCTGGGCTCTGGAGATGCAACACTGAAACACCATCCCTGTTTCCACATCCCCAGACTATTGCATTTCTGCCAAACCAAGCCAAGTGTGTCAACGAGGTGCTTCCTTTGCTCTCCTAGCTACAAGTGTTCTTCCCACCTCCATACCTCCAGAGCTTTTTGCTTATGTGCAGCTGTCATGGTATTCACCCCGTTTCTACTTTGCATTCCGTCTGTCTGTGAGTGAAGCTCACCTTCCTTGCTAGAATTTCTAGAAGCAGAGCCTGTAGCAGAATTCACCTTTGTATTCTCCATAGTACTTAATACAACCATTTACTCATTCAACGGGTATATTGATTAGCTACTCTGTGCCATCTACTGCTCAGAACATTCTATAAATATTGATGTTTATAGATACCTTTTGGATGCACGAAAAATAGGGACCTCAGAAGGATTATCTAATGTCAAGACTTGAGAGCAAAAGAGGCTTTATGAGGTTGAAAAGATGTCTCCTCTCTGGAGGGGAATGGGTAACAACACCCCTTGAGGTTTGACTTTTTAAAATGCAGAGAAGAAATGTTGTATTTCTCCCAGAATAACTTATTTCTGTTAGACCTAAATCGGAACCCCTTTCTTTAGTTAATGATTAACTAGGTCTCTTTTGCTTGGATCTCCTTTTGCATCTAAAATTCTCCTGTCAACCAATGTCAGGTTAAAAACCGATTTCAGATTTTGTAATGTTAAGCCCTGCAACTTCAAATTCTAAAATCTGTAGTTGACTTTTAACCAAAAGAAGATTAAGCCTAGCCTGACTGTAACCTGCTTACCATATTTTGCAGCTGGTTTACACAAAAGCTGCAGTGGACATTTTTGTTTTGATCGTAAGAACATCAAAGTGTTTTGTATTTTTGTATTGCTAAACTTCTGAAACCTCCAAATCACATCGATTGGTTTACTGACTTAATATTGACTATTTTGAGTTTGTGATTGCTTTAGACTCTTCCATTTTGAAAGAAAGAAGTTATGTACAGTTTGTTGATTGTACTGAAGTACTCAGTACTGCTTGTGCCTGTAGCTTCAGTTTATCTGATGCTGCCTGTTTTAAAAGAAGAACCCTAAAAAGCTATCAAACGTGCGTTTTGAGATGCCCGTGGTGACGAATTCTTTCGTTTTCCTTTTCAGAATGAAGACCTAAATGACCTCAGCAAATCCTCCTCTAACTCATGGGTACCCAGACTCTAAATATTTCATGATTCACAACCAGGACCTCACATCTTCCTCCTCAGTAGATGGTACGATGCACCCATTTCAGTTTGTTTACTTTACACAATCCTCAGGAGTTTGTTGACTGAACTGCACGTTCTATATCGTGCCAAGAAAAAAGCACTGTGACACCAGAACAATGAGTCTGCATAAACTTCATCTTCAACCTTAAGGACTTAGCTGGCCACATGAGCTGATGTGCCCCCCACCGTGCCACAAGAGAATGGGTTTACGCTCATTGCATTTACAAGACACATTTCATCTGCTGCTGAAACCGTGTACGAGAGAGCATCATTGTAAATTATTTCATACGGAACTGTTTGCTTTGGGTGGAGAGAGTATTAAATATTTAACATAGGTTTTTGATTTATAAGTGTAATTTTTTTAATTAAAATGTAACTTTTCTTACAGCACATCTTTTTTTGGGATGTGGAACTGAGGTATACAATGTTCTGTTGTAAAGAGTGGAGCAAATGCTTAAAACAAGGCTAACAAGAGTAGAATAGGGTACGATCCTTGTTTTAAGATTGTAATTCAGAAAAGTAATATAATAAGAAGCATAGCGCCATAGATGGTTCTCAGTTGTATAGTTCTATTTGCTGATACTATCTCTTGTAATATAGCCCTGATGAGCTGAGATCCTTACAAGAATTGATCTTAATTTTGTATTTTTTTTTTTCTGTAAGGCAATAGGCCATATTAATTAAACTGAAGAAGGATATATTCTACTGGGTATTTTCAAGTGTCAGCTTAAAATTGGCAATTGAATGGAAGCAAAATTACAAGAAAAGGCAATCAGTGTCTTCCATTGTATATACTGTAAAGAGGAGGCGACATGGGTGATCCCTTCGAATCAAAAGCTCTCTTTGGAATGAACAATGTGGGTGTTTGTAAATTCTGGAAATTTCTTTCTATTCATAATAAACTAGAGACTGTTGATCTTTTCTTCTCCCCTCCCCCACTTCTGTAAGCTTCCTGTTCCATTGCCACCATTTTTTTTTCCGTTGCACACGTTAGGATCTTTCATTTCCTGCACTGTCTCTAGAAAGATGTAAGACAAGTGAATACTTGTCTTTCATTTCTAACCAGAAATTAAAATTCCAGAACGTGTTTTTTTTTTTTTATCATGACCAGGGCTACATGTCACTTTCCTTAAGACTCTTATCTCATATTTTCTGAGAATGTCCAGTGTTACATTATTTAACTGAATGTAATTTGGTCCGTTTGCCCTGGTGGCTACTGGCCTATGCGTGATTAGTTAATAAAACCCAGGGCACAGAGAGCACATCAAAGCATAATGACCTGCTATGGAAACATCTAACCAGCAGTGAAAATGTTAATCCTTTTCTTGTTTGGAAAGTACACACATCTTGGAATTTTTCCTGGTGAAAAAGAAATGGCAATGGACGTACTTCAAGAAATTGCCTACAGAGTTTTGAATCTTTGACCAGGAAACTTCCTAAAGGTTCAGTGAATTAAGGCTAGTATCAGACTCCCCCGGAGTCCATGTAAACTCTCCATCAGGAAGTCCCAGCCCTGCTATTTAGAGGAGCAACATTTTCTTTCACTGAGGGTTGATCTCCCTGCGTGGGAGAGGGGCTGCCAGGAAGGGGCCAGGCTGGGGGGCCATTGCAGTGGCTGCTCATCAATGGGTCAGGTACCCCCTGCTCTACTCAAAAGGGAGTGGAGATCAATGGAACCCCTCACCCTGCTGAGGCCTGTGTGACTGTTAACTCAGCCGGATGGCATGTACCTCACAGACTCGTGTACAATGTTCATTGTTGCAGATTCTAATCGTTTGCATGCTCATCAATTTCTAAGATAAATAGGTCTGTAGTCATAAGAATCCATTGTTTTCAAGGAACTTACTGAATGACATCATTTCCTATTAGGAGAGAACACTACCGATTTTCAAAATTTGATATGAAAGGTTTTTTTTGTTTTTTTTTTTTTTTTACTCTTTATGAAAAAGACTTTCTTAGTCAGACTTTCATTTTTCAAGTGTTTTGACTCATACTCTTGCTTGTGTAGGAAGGAGACAAGCTGTCCACTCTCTTCCGTTGAAGACAAATAATTAAAGAGAAATCAGTGAACAAAGTCAGCCCCACCCATTTTCCTGTAAAGGTAGTTATTATTTCTCAAGGAACCTAAACTTTGAATATGTATTAGCAAGATACCTCTGCATGTGGGGTTATCAGCATACTCTGGGTGAGAGCAAGAAATGAACCAGACTGGAAAAAGCCATCTCTTGGTTTCTGTTTCACCGACGTTTTGTTGAGTCAAACAGTATCAAGGTAGGCATTCTTATTTAAGCTGCTTCTAGTGGTCCCCGAGCTGGGTTTTCTGGTGGTATCAAACTTCACTCATTTAAAACTGGAAGTTGCTGGTATTTAAGGCAGAAACTCTTGCTCTGTCCACATGAGGGGTTGACCTTTAGCTGCGAAGTCCTTATGTTCTGTTCCTATTCAGGAGACTTGGCTTTTATCCATTTCAAAGTATTTGTAGGCCAGCCAAAGGCTTACATTAATGGGACTTCTAGTGGCCTCTGGTTAACCTGTAAGTTAGTGGCTTTTCTTCCTGAGACCAACCTTTTACAGTGTTCTTTCTTAGAGACTTAGGCAGAGTTTTTAAATTCTCCTTTGTGGAAAGAACAAATATGTTCCATGACTTTGATGATATCTTTATTCTGAGCAAAAGGAAATAAAAGTCCTAGAACCAGCTAAAAGTGAAGAGACTCCATTAATGATCAACCACCTGAGTCAATAATGACAATTCAGTACTGATGTTACATTTGTGGCTGTTTCTTGCTAACTTTCAAAGGTCAGGGACTCTCTTGACTCATCTACGTTGACTGCAAAAATGGATTTTCTAAACATCATCTAGCCAGAAGTAGAGATTTTTAACTTTTCTTTCGCTGACACTTGCCTCCTAGCTGTCTTTTAAATCTGAGACGTTTAAAGTATTAAACAGCTTTACTAAACTGTAAGAAACAGTATTTGACAATACCGAGGCCCTGTTTTGTTCAATCTTGCATCCTGAATGCAATACGCCTTGTAGTTGAAAACTTTCATTTTTACTCACTGCAGATGGTTTCAAAATGGGGGAGGGGAGCTCATCATCCACTGATAACAGAGCCACGAAAAATGAGATTAATGTGCAATGTTCCAACTGCTTTGTCAGGGCTCTGTAGGTCACTCCGTCACACGAGGAGGCATGGAAACCAGAAACACTGCAGGAATTAAGACCTTGACTGGGGAGAGACAGGACCCTCTGGAAGGCATGGGAAGGAGAATGGATAGAGACCAGATAGAAACTTGCTCCTCTGCAAGGACTTGACAGGGGAGTAAGTGTTCCTAGGACCTCATGTATGTTAGTTGCAGTATGAATGCTGCCTTTATATAGGCTGCTGAGAAATTCGAGAGGAAGAAGCATACACTTCTAGGGATGTGAGGAAATAGGACCTTGCCAGATGTAAGAGACCGACCTCCACTCTGTGAGCTTAGTCCTGGAGGGCAAACAGAGCCCTGTGGTCAGTAGACCATCAAGGGGTTAAACACTTGGTGCCGTTGGTCATTTCCAAAGCCAGGTCAGAGAAGATCATGAGGGTCCTTCTATAGCTCTGTAAATCAGTCTCCTAAGGATGGATAGAGAAGGTGTGGGTCAGATGGCATACTGGATTCCTTCCCTACTTGTAACCAGAGCATCAAATTAGGTGCTGGGAAGTGGTGGAATGATGTTGGAGGTGTTTGACCCTACTCTTAATGAAATTTATCAGTAATCAAGGGCTTAGAATTAGCTAATACGATTAGAAAAACATAGGGCACAGCGGGAGGGTTGTCTTCCTTTCCTAGTTCATTGACGACGGCATCTGTGATGTATATACCAAGAGATCTGGTATTATAGACTTTGGCTATTCACCTGGCATTTAAATCTCTCTCTTTGTTTTTGTTGTTAATTTTCCCAGTGTTAACCGATATGCCACATGATAGGACAAATTCAGTAAACAGGAAAACTTGTCTGTATTTGTATAGACATCTTTAGTGCTTTTTTTTTTTTTTCTTTTTAGAACTTTGTTATTGGCTTAAAAATGTAGTTCCCGGAACCATTTTTCTTACAAAGTTCTTTCCTTACACGTCTTGGCTACAGGGTGGGCCAAATTAAATACATATATATTTTTTCATTTAATGAATGTGCAGTTTGGTTTATCATCTTAAGATGGTGGTGCTGCTTATGGTGCTACTTCATCTGTGTTCAAAAGGACCAATGCATGGTCTGTATTGCTACCAAAACATTTATTGTATATATGTGTATAACATATGTATTATGTATATATGTAATGGATACCAGGCCAGGTATATATTTTTATTTAGATTCACTTTTTTCAAGTTTTCTTTATAGTGTTATGCTTATTTTCAGTTTTTATCCCCCCCCTCCCCCCCGATTCTGTCTGGTACTTAGAACTGTAGTGTCTTCATCGTTAATTAAAGAAAACTGTCTAAATGAATTCACGGATGTGAATGCTAGTGATCCTTCATGTTTTTGATGATGGGACATGAAACAGAATCTGCCAATTAAAGTTTTCCGGGGCATTTGATTGCGTAAGAGCAGTGACACTGTTTAACATACTTTAATAAATGATTTTTGAATGGATAGGTTTACCTCACCCTGTCCCTCTTCACTTGGCTTCCAATGGCCAAGAATGTAAAGAAAAAGACCTCTGAAAAGACTGTGAGTTGCTTTTGGTGGTGGTGATGTGATGGGAAGAGAGAGAGGGGAGCAAAAAATCTATCCTCCCTGGGGTGAAAAGGTATGTGTTCTGTTGAGAGGCACTAGAAGAGCCTTGTCAGCCTTCAACGAAGCTCTTGTTCTGATGCAGGTTGCCTTGGAGGGGACCTCCGGACGGGGTCTGAGATGGTTAACGTCATCTGGGTAGCATTTGGAAAATTTTCATCAGTGGCCAGGCCAACTCCAGAGATGCTGATTTACTTTGTCTGGGATGGGGGCTAGGCATCAGTTGCTGCTGCGGCTGCTTTTTATCTTCTCCAGGAGACTCCAGTACAGGTCAGGGCTGAGAACCACTGCAGGGAAGTGTTGCCCAAACTTGTCTGATGACTGGAGCCACCGACTCGACATGCTGAGTCCCTGGAGCTGTCTGGGAAAGTATGTCTAAACAGGTGACTCTTGTGGGTGGCACGTTTGGAAAATCCTGATTTCTGTACAAGGGGAGCCTTTTGGATCGTTTCACGTTTGGAAAATCCTGATTTCTGTACAAGGGGAGCCTTTTGGATCGTTTCACCACTAGAATGGATAGAACACCAATGATTTTTGAAAATAATAAACCATGTTGCCAATATACAAACAGCCAACTCCCCCACCCCTCCCAAATTGAGCTTTCTTCCTTAAACAATTTAAATAGATGATTGACGTGTCCTGTGTTGTTAGGGTAGACTCACATTATTGAACATTTTGGAAACAGATTCGAGATTAATTTTTTTAATTTATTTACTTTTAACGAGCATGGCGCTCCACGAGAGTGACAAGACTGAGTTTTCTGTCTTTTCTATCCTTATTTGGTGCACCAGGCCAGAGGAGTCTTCCTTCTGCCTGGCACGCGTAGTAAATGAAATTTTTATTGTTAAGAAGCAGCATGCAACACGATTGAATAAATGCTTGAAGTCATTATTTCATCTTCACTTTATATTAGCTTTCTCCATTTATTCTTTAAAAAAACAAAAACAAAAAACTGATTTTTTCCCTGCCAGTGGTATTGCAAAGCAAACATCACTCTAACTTCTATTGAAATTACAAGTAAACATCACTAATTAGTATTAATTTGAGGGAAGTCGAGTTGGAGTGAATTAATGGTGCAATTTATAGCATAATTGTCTTATTACCTTTACACATATACAGAAACAAACTATGGCAAGTAAAATGTCAATAAAATGCCTGCAAGAATGAACAGGCAAGGAGAATTTGTAATTACCTCACTGATTCTATTATAAACAATAGCAGCATTTATTCTGCATTTATTCTAGATTAGCCACCAGGATGTTCAGCGGTTATCTCATTTTATCCTTTCAGCAACCCAGAGGTAGATACTATCATCTATCATCTCTATATTCCCCAGACAGGCAAGCAGAAGTGAGAAGGGACATGACTATGGTCAAGGGATACTATGGGATGGAGCAGCCTCTCAATCGTGGACTGCTTGATGGCAAAGCTTGTGTTCTCATCAATGCCACTGCAAGTCTCTGGTTTCCAAATTCTTTTAAAAATTAAATTCTCTACATTAAAAACACTATCACTACAGCTTCCTTGTATTACTAACTTATTGAGCAAATATGATCTCACATGAGCCAGAGAGGAAACCTCTCTCCAACTTATCATTTTTACCCTACAAAGTAACAGACGCTTATTACACTTATTTCCATTCTTTATCTTTGTGTCTAGCTTAGTTCATTCCCGTCCAAAGTCTTTTTGTGATTCCCCATTTGTTCCCTCAAGAAGTTCACCCCTCTTCAGCAACACAGTAGAGATAACTTTATTTTAGGAACATAGCAGGACAGTAGGTGAGATGTGAAAGCCACACAAAAATCCAAGCACCTGTATTTTTAGGCATCAGCTTTTACAAATCGCCTCCTGTAAACTCATTAAATCAGAACTCCTTACCTTCCCTGGTGTGGATACTGATGATTAGATAAATGACCAAGTTGGGCAAGAGGAAAAAAGGGGGGTCATCTGAGCTAGAGAGAGTCCCGACCTGAAGTGATAGAATGGTCAAAGCTTCCTCAATATAGGAATCCGCTCTCTCATATACCCTGCAGGGGAGGGAAAGGTTTTCCTTGACTCTGTTAAGGTCCCTGGCTGGGTCTGAAAATTAAACTGACAAAGACAAATTAACAAGAGAAAAACATATAAATTTATACATACGCATTTTTACACGACATGGAGCCTTCCTAAGGACCTGAAGAAACAGCTAGCTGAGTATTTTTGTGCTGGGTTTGATGGAGCATGGACCCTCGTGGAGGAATATGATAGGTTAAGGAGTGTGAGGTTAGCATACTGAACTGGGGGAAAATTAGCAAGGCCTGTCTGTTTGCATTCTTCTTGGCGTCTCTTTGTCTTTGGAGATAAGGATGCTCCTTTCCTGAGTGTAGGGAGGGCACTTCTCACATGAGGGTTTTATGACCTGTCTCAGGGGCGGATGGTGAGAGAAGGTCAGAGTGACCTTCCTGCTGCTGCTGTTTTCTCAAACTCCTTCAGCTTAAAATATTCAGTGTGCCAAAGGGCTGTATTTGGGGGTGGCATGTCCTGAACCCTGTGAACCCACAGTGCTTCTCAAAGCTTGGACTGTACACTACCTATACAGAATTTCCTGACAGGCTTATTATAACATAGAGATTTTAACAGGGGCCTCAGGAAACTATATTAGTAACAAGTTGTTTCCCCAACACACGCACGTGCCTGCGTGTGCACACACAAGCACACGCACACACACACACACACACACACACACTCCTTCTCTCCGGAGCTGTTCTACACCCTGACCTTACTGGAATGTATTATTGGCAGTCACTAGGCAGTATCCTTTCCACTCCCTTCTCTGTGTAAGTTGCTCCAAATCTCAAGCACCAAAACCTCTAACTGTAAGTGTGAGAGAAGTGATATCGCTAGAGTTTCTCATGGCTCCTGAAAAAATAATCTATAAAGTAGAAATTAGTAAAATTAGTCTAAACTTACGTAGGAATTAGCGTAAAAATGCGAGAATTAGGTAAATTTGCACTTACTGTAAATACAGCATTATCTTGATTCTACCAAACAAAATCCCAAACAAAACAAAATATCTCAAAATATTAAAAAGTGGTATGTTTGATGGATGATTTTTTTTAAACATCTTTACTGGAGTATAACTGCTTTACAATGGTGTGTTAGTTTCTGCTGTGTAACAAAGTGAATCAGCTATACATATACATACATCCCCATATCTCCTCCCTCTTGCATCATTTTTATTTTATCTTTTCTATTTTTCTGTAAGTTTTTACAGTGATCATGTCTCATTTTCATAATGAGAAAGAAAACAAAATATTGTTTTAAAAAAACAGGGTCTGGGACTTCCCCGGCAGTCCAGTGGTTAGGAACCAGCACTCTCAATGCAGGGGGCACAGTTTTGATCCCTGGTCGGGGAACTAAGATCCCACAGGCTGCATGGTGCTGCCAAAGAAAGAAAGGGTGGGGAGAGGTTGGGTGAGAATCTTAGAGAATCCCCACATGCTGGTATTACCATACATCTCAACACTCCGTGATCAGTCAGTCAGGGGTCAGCCAGCTATGGCCTGTGAGCCAAATCCAGTCTGGCTGCCTGTTTTTGTAAATAAAGTTTTATTGGAACATAGCTCTGCTCATTCATTTATGTATTGCCTATGGCACTACAACAGCAGAGCTGAGTAATTGTGACAAAAACCAAATGGCCCCCAAAGTAATACACTTCCTATCTGATCCTTTATAAAAATGTTTGCCCAGCCCTATAATAGATGTTTTTTAAGAGAGAGAATTAGGATGAGGCAAAGACCCTTGCCCTGGGCTTCTGAAATTCTCCTGGATCTGTTCAAGGGGCTTTCTGGAGCGCTCCTGCCACAATTACAGTGCTGTTGGACAGAGTTTATTACTGTCTCTTAATCCCTATGGAGCTGATCCTTGAAGTGCTAAAAGGACTTCTTTAACACTAAACTACTTTTACCGTTAGGCACGCAGAGCTGAAGCAGAGTAAATCTCGGATGATACTTTTTCCTTTTGTTGCCTCAGTTTTTCTAGATTTACAGCCAAAAAAAAAAAAAAAAAAGGAGACATCATTAGTTAAAAGTTATCGTTTTCAAAGAAGTTGGGTTTCCCTAAGAGACTCCAAAAGAAGTTCAAAGTAGACTGTGGTCAGTCTCCAGAACAGCAGGCAGGACCTCGACCAATAGGAGAGACAGTAAACAGGCATCCTCTTCCAGTCTCTTTCTCCAACTCGTCATCAGCTGCAGTGCTAAGAATGAACACAGTGCCAAGAGCATGAATTCAGGTCAGGAAGATAAATACCTGATAACCTATCAGACGAAGATAACATATTTGAGGATTATTGGATTTAAAAAAAAACAACATTGTTATAAATTGTCATTAGATAGGAACACAATTCCTTGGTATTTTTATATTATAAAATCCCACTATTTATTCATTCACCACACCTGTGATATTATTTGAGAACTATTATATGCTATGATGTGGCACAAGGCCCCAGTTCTTGGCACTCCCATATTAGTTCTGGAAGCAATCTCAGATCTCAGTGTGTCTGGACCACTTGTTTTATGGGTAAGAAAACTGGATTTCCGTTCCACCCGCATTTAATGTGACTTTATTTTAAAACTGTATCTATACCAGATTGATTAAAACAGATTCTAGGGCTTCCCTGGTGGCGCAGTGGTTGAGAGTCCGCCCGCCGATGCGGGGGACGCGGGTTCGTGCCCCGGTCCGGGAGGATCCCACATGCCGTGGAGCGGCTGGGCCCGTGAGCCATGGCCGCTGAGCCTGCGCTCCGCAACGGGAGAGGCCACGACCGTGAGAGGCCCGTGTACCGCAAAAAAAAAAAAAAAAAAAGAAAAAAGAAAAAAAAAAATTAAAATAAAATAAAATAGCTAACTTGTTTTTTTACGTCAGCAGCATGTTTCTGGTTTAAATTCAAATTGTTCCTTTAATTTTACATCCCCCTTTCATCACTACCGCACACCAACTATTTCAGTTAGCAGGGTCCCATGCCCCATATGTAAAAAAAAAAAAAGTAGAGTTCTGAATCTGGTTTACTTCATCTGTTGAAAAAGAAAATAAGTTTGGCTGAGCTAAACAAACTTCTTCCTGAATAGAGTAACCTTACTATTGTGTTTGCTGAAATGTTTGACAGGTGGGAATCTGATGGGGATGTTTCTTTCAGTGGCTGTGGAATACTTCAGCTCTCATCTTTGCTTTGCCACTAACTGAGTGACTTTGAGCAAAGCACTTCTCTCCGGCTCGCTCCTTCTTTGTTTATACAATAGGAGAATTATCTGATCTTACCCTGGGCTTCAGAAATTAGTCAACACTCTAAAATTGAATGTACTGTTTTTCCAGTGTACAGCTGGGTGTATTTTTTATTCCTGGGGAGGGGGAGACTGTGACTTCCAGTGGATTCTTTAAAGATTCAAAACAGAGAGATGGTTTCTTAGAATCACAGAATTTCATAATGTTTATGATGCCCTAGCAAATTTTATAGAATTAGGGACTGGCCTAGGGCAAAAGAGTAGGTCAGTAAAGTTTGTCCCTACTTCTTTCTCCCCTCAGCTCTACACGTGGGTTGAGGTTGGGTATTCTCCCTTTGCCAAATGTTTTCTTGGGACCCAGGGTCTCTCTGGAGTGGAAACAACACTAATTGCTAATAGTGGGGTTTTAGGTATCCATATGGAGAGAAGTTTAGTAGGAGATGTTTAGTTTACTTGGAGCAGATTTAGTGCTTTATAGGCACTGAGTCTTGAAAATGAAAATGGTGAACTGGTCCCTTGTCCCTTTATGTAATTAAAATACAACTTTACTTTGACAATGACATGAAACTTGCACGTTTGCAGTGAAGAGAGCTTATTTCTAGATTTTCTGAAAATTTTTAATTCTGGATACATTCATCAAAGCTAAACTTTTTCTCCTTTGTTTTTGGGAGATGGGGTTCCTGGTTGGCTGTTGCTCTCAAGACTTGCCTGGGATTAACACCCCTGTCCTCACATCTCTGAAGTCATCTCTTGTAGGTAACCACCTACTCTACCCGTACGTGAAGTTGGCTCTGACCCACTCTCTGATGAGCATGACTTAGTTGTTGGCAGAAAAAGAACGAAAGCAGGAAAAGAATGAAAGAATTTCCTTCGGGCTGACAAACAACTCCTACTTGTTCCTAATGGGAAATCTATTTTTACTCTTCTGTGCCCTAGCAGTGGAGTTGATCTTCATGACACAAAGAAACCCTCAGCCAAAAATTTTAAAAGAGCATTTCTCTTTGGAAATTATAAACTCAAAATATCTTCTCTAGGAAACTACACTACAGTGTTTTGCAGGTAAGAAGACTATGCCCACTGAGTGTGTTCCATTAAAATGTTGAACCTCCAATGAAAACATAATCGATTAGCAAAGATTTTCACCAAAGATGACCATGCAGTTGACATCTGCCATTTAATTTTTTCTGTGTGGTTGTGGAGTGATGAGTTTTTGTTCTAGAAAAGGGCTGTAGTGTTGGAACCAGACAGTCCTAGGCCAACCTGGAAATCCCACTGACTAGCTAGGAGACCGTGGGAAAATTGTCAACTTCTAGGAGCCATAGTTTTACCATCTGTAACGTAGGCATGATGACATTTACTTTGCAGAGGTTTGGAGAGCATTCAAGGCATCCTCACCATATGCAGAGCACTTGAAATAGTGCTTCACCCATAACTGGTACCCCATACATTATAAACCTTGTAGAATAATTATAATTCTAAACATTTTTACAACTTTTGGACAAAATCTCTTCCCTCATGCCAGAACAGTTGGGTCTACCTTTTTATAACCGTGAAGTTTAAAAGGCCTTAGACACAAGGAGTCTTCCTTGCTTGAAGTCTGCAGCCTACCTTTCTGGTGAAAAAGGCCTGTGGTGCAATGAGGTTTATGATGAAGCCATAGATGGAATATTGCAATCATGGCGCCCCTTTTCGGAAATGCACCCATGCGGCTTTCTGAGCACAAAACTGGCACCAATGAGGAAACTGGACATTATGAATGATGAACATATTAGCTAGTTCTGCCTTTAATTCCAACTATTGCATTCCTTTCTTTAAGATCTGAGCTGAGGTGAGAAATAGCCATCCCATCCAGGTGTGCTCACCTTTAAGTTGGATTCGAATATGGTCCCTGAGTCTCCCACTCTCACACTTCTTGTTCATCCAAACACTGCTCTCCATAAGCCTGATCCATAAGCCTTCTTTTGGAGAGGTTTGTCTCGTAGCAAATACCCCCGGCACCACTTGGCCCCTGGGGTTGTGTTCACTTCTTTTTATATTTAAGGCCAAAATTAATGAAGAAAAATATTTAAGATAAGACTGTTGTTTCTGCTTCATTTATAGTCTAGATTCTCCTCACCGCAGTGTTCTTACAGAGGAGGGTGTCCAGGGGGACCTGTGACTGAGGCTGTGAAAGGAGCACTCCCTGGAAGACGAAAGGGCCGGGCTCTGGCCCCCTCCCCCTGTCTCGCTTCTAGCCTTCACCTACTACCTATCGTTTCTCTTTCCCTTCACTTCTGGGCTGGGCCAACCTCTCGCGGCATTATTTTTAGTTCTTCTACCAAAACACTGACTTGTTTCTCCCATGGTTTCTTTTTCCCTTGACCAGGCATGTGAGATGATTTTTCTCCTTGTACGTTCAAGGGCGTCGCGAACATTGTGTGCTGATGTTTAACCCCTTGCATTTCCCCGAGGTCCTTTGTTCAGTTGCTCATGAACTTTTAATTTTGTCCGGGCTTGTGTGTTTTGTCCAGACTGCGGTTTTCTGGAGCTTGGCTGGCCCCTTTATTTCGGGGAAGCTTATTGCTTCACAGGGAGACCATCTGACAGTTGTCATCTGTCACCTGAGAGACAGAACTGCCAGTATGGCGAGCCAGAGGCAGCGATGAGCTGTGCTTCTCACCGACCTCCCACCTCCCCAGCTCCCGCCATCCTCTGGGACGACCCGAGGAAGGGGACCAGTGTGACCCCAAATGTTCACGGGAGGATGAAGATTTCTCCACCCACCAAGGCCGGCCTCGGTCTCTCCTTGAGCCCCCGACGAAGGGGAGAACCATCAGAGTCTTCTGTATGGAAGTCTGTACTCTGATCTCCTTCCCTCCTTCCAGCTCTCTCCTCTTTCTCCCCTCCCATCATCCTTCCCTCCCTTTATGTCTGCCACAACAGTCTGCGGGCTGACTGTGGGGTAACGTCTCTCCAGGAGGCAAACACAATGGCAGATATAACACTGAGTACAAGCCAGTGGTCCATGCCTTCAAGGAGGCGCCCAACCACAGTGAGAATAAAATCCATGCTCTTTCCCACCAACAGCATAGGAGGGTTTCCTTCTCTCCACACCCTCTCCAGCATTTATTGTTTGTAGAATTTTTGATGATGGCCGTTCTGATGGGTATGAGGTGATACCTCATTGTAGTTTTGATTTGCGTTGCCCTAATAATTAGTGATGTTGAGCATCTTTTCATGTGCTTTGTAATATGGGAAAAGAAGATAAAAAAGAGTGAATAAATATAGATGTATAACAGATTCACTTTGCTGTACACCTGAAACTGACACAACATTGTAATACATCAACTCTACCCCCAAAAATTTTTTTAAACATTCACAAAGTGTATCAAGAGTGCAAAAATAAAAATGGATATAATGAAGAAAAATAAAAAATCCTTGCTCTTCGTCAGAGCCGGCAAGAACCTAGGGGACCGACCCCTGCCATCTCTTCCCCTTCACCCCCCACCATGCCTTCCTTGGGTCACCCCGCTGTCAGCTCATTCTCACCCAGAGCCTCCACACCGATCCGTCCCCTCCTCCTGAAATGCTCTGGCTTTAGCACTTCTCATAGGTGCTTCACTCTTATCCTGGTTTTAGCCCAAACGCTCCCTTCCCAGAGAAGCCTTTGTCTCCCAAAGCCTCTATGGCTCTCTTGCATATTTTTTTTAGTTTTTTCACAGAACTAATCTTCATCTGAAACTATCTCTGTGTTTATTTGTTTGCTTGTTTACTTTCTGCCTTTACCCACTCCCAAACTCTCTATCTTTTTCTTCATGTGGCCCCCAGTGCCTGACATGTGAGTCTGTTTTCAATAAATATCTGTTGGATGAATGGATAAATAGATACTCTAGTACGGGACATAAGAAATACAAACGGAACATCATAAATAATGAAAATAATGAAAGAATCATTGACCTTTTTGGTATTTTACCAAGCACTGTGTTTTATGTATACTATCTCCAATCTTCAAAACAATTATGAGAGAGAGCGCATTACTTTTATATTTTGCCAAAAAAAAGGAGGCTCCCGAGAGTTGGTATTTTCCCAAGGCCACCCACCTTGTGAGCGAAGGACCTGGTATCCATCCTCAGACAGGTCTGACTCTCAAGCCAGCAGTGGTCCTTTCCTCTTGACCATGATGTCTCATACACGTAAACAACTATAATACAAGCCAGAAAGAGATAAGCTCCATGAGAGGTACAGATAAACTATCACGGGAATTCAGAGAAGGAAGACGTGGCCTCTGGATGAGGGCAACAGGAAAGGATTGTAACAAGGTGGTTTTGCTTTTCGGGACCTCGGCCCCTGAAGACTCAAGGGAGGGAGGTAGGAGGATTTGGACAGTTGGAGGTGGAACGTGAAATCCTGGAGTGTGCTGAAGGAAAATACCAGAAGGCTACTGTGTGTGTGTGTGTGTGTGTGTGTGTGTGTGTGTGTCTGTGTTTGTGTCTGTACGTGTGTATTACAGCAGAGAGTAAAAAGGTGAGAATGACAATATGAGTTTAAATTCTATTCTGAGAAAGCTTGTAAGTAGCTGTAGGAGGGCATATTTCCTTCTTTTATCCAGTTCTAACTTTGATTCTTCTTTCAAGGCAAAAGTACACATCTGTATCTATTAGAGTAAGAGCTTCATATAAACATCTATGATCCCCCCCTTTCTGTTTAAGCAGACCTTGCTATTTATCTACCAAAAAAATGTATTTTCCTACTGAGTCACATTTCGATGTCAGATGTAGGCTAAATGTTCCCAGGCCTATCTAGCCTCGGGGGGTCCCATGTGACCACTTTACCACTTAAATCCAAATTTTCGTGATCCAGTGTCTCCGTCTATTCTAGTAGGATTTATGTCCCCTGCAAAGTCTCTGTCCAGATTTTCCTTGAGTCCTCAGGAAGGCACATCAGCTGTGTTCACACAAGTCCTCCTTGCTGGCACCGCTTTGCCTTCTCTCTGCTGCTGGATGCTGAAGTCTCCACAGGCTCTCGGACTCTGTGTTTTGGACCAAGTTTCCTGCTTAGGACTCCAAACCCAGAGTCCCTAGTTTCCAAATGGGCTGCATTCCTTTCAGTCCTCCTGGCAGTGGAGCCTCACAGGACAGGGACAAAGGCCTCCTCTCTTCTGAGGGTTAAGACCTGTGGGGGAGGGCTGGGAATCAGAATCGAAAGCACAGTGAAAGGACTGGCATCATAATAGATTCCATTTAGATTGATACCAATATGTTGTTATGGAACTGAATGTGAAAGTTATCAATCCTGATGGTGTCAAGGTGATGGTGATAGTATAATGAAATGGAGGTCATGTACATCACTGATTTCCTGATCTTTCAGGTGAAGACACAAAATTTATAATTTATAGCTGATAAAGCAAATGGTAGAAGTAAAAGTATATTTAAAGTAAAAGTATAAAGATAAACATAAAATTGAATAATGGGGAGGAAGCAACTACAATAATTGTGATCTAAACATAAAATTGAATAATGGGGAGGAAGCAACTATAATAATTGTGATCTACTGGTTGCCTTTATAACTACAACCATATCACAGTTTAACATAACAGAGAGTGCAATTAGGAACAAGGATCTAATAGTTTTGAGTCTACATAAGCCTAAGAACAGAGTATCAACATGCACAAAGAAAAGTATTTCAATATAATATGTAGGCAGAAATACTTTATAGGAAGAGACTTTTCTGCATTCTTTTAGTCCATGGCACATCAAGTGAATAAAAAGTAATAAAGGCCGTAGAAGATATAAATAACAAAATTAACAAGAGAAAGTCAATTGATATATATTATACACTGTCCCATGAATACAAAGCATACATTTTCCCCCAAGTGGCCATGGAATGTTCACCAAAAAATAACTATATATTAGGACACAGAGAAAACTAAGTGAAGTCTGAAAAGTAGCATCTGTACAAAAATCATGTCCTGATTGTAATGGGAAAAAAAAATTAGAAGGAAAAAACCAAACAATAAAAGGACTACTCACCTGGAAAATTGTTTTTAAAAGTTTCTTAGGTAACACTTGAGTCAAAGAGGAATACAAAACCAAAATTACAGAATATTTTACCCTGCCTTGACCTCTCTATGTGGCCCTGTGAGGTCTGCTGTGTACTTCCTCCAGGACCTATGAGTAATAAACATCTCTATTTCAATTTCTCCTGGTCTTTTGTTGAATTGTGGCTCACCGTCCAGCACCCTGGAGCTCTAGTTAACAAACGTTAATTTAACAGTCCATAACACATGATTACAGAGGCTGGCATATCCAAACTCTGCAGGGCGAGCTGGTAAACTGGAGATCACAGAAGAGCTTCCTGTGCTGTAGTTTAAGCCTGAAGACTATTTGCTGCAGAATTCCCTCTCGCTCAGCAGAGGTCCATCTTTAGTTCTACTTGAGCCTTCACCTGATTAGATGAGGCCCACCCACAAGATGGAGGGTAGTCTGCTTTCCTCAAATCCACCAATTTAAATGTTAATCTCGTGCCAAAACACCATCACAAAACTATCCAGAATAATGTCTGACCACATATCTGAGCATCATGGCCAGCCAAACTGAAACATAAAGTTAACCCTCACCACTACACATCCAGTTAAGGTGTTTTTAGAAAATCTTGGAGAAAAATACATGTAGATCCATCCCAGGCATCTCAAATAAAGGTGAATATTAAATGGATTTAATTAGATCATTAAATTTCAAAGAAAAATTTAATAGAAAATAATACAGAAGAATATTTTTGTTACCTAGAACAGAGAAAGATTTTTAAAATTATATATCAAAAGTGAGAGCATAAACTAAAAATCTGAGATATTTAATTACATCAGAATTAAGGATTTCTGTTTAACAAACATCATCATGACTAAAGTGATGATGTTTGACTAAACATGATGTTTGACTAAACATGATGTTTGTCATGACTAAATCAATGACAGAATGAGAGAAGGTATTTGCAATGGCTAAGCCAAGGACTAATATTTAGATTAATCAAGAAACTTTTGAAAACCAAAAAGAAAGATACAGCAAGTCCAATTAGAAAGTGAGCAAAGGATATGAACAGGCAGGATGCTGATAAGGACACCTCAAAAGCTAACCAGTATTTGAAGAGAAAGAAAAATCAAAGTTAAAATAACAACGGTATATGGTATACACCTACTGGACTGACAACAGTTAGAAAACTAATCAGTGGGGTTCAGGGCATAGAAATCCTTATACACATAGAGTGTAGGTTGATCAGCCATTTTGGTTAGATTAAATAGACATTTACCCTATGATTAGGAAGTCCACCAGATGAATTCTCACATAGGTTCCTAAGGGGCTAGGTACAAGGATATTAATTGCTGAGCCTCTTGTGGCGGCAGGGGTCCTGGGTGCCCATCACTGGAAGAGTAGAGATGTACAATTAAGTGGGTACACACCTTGGAGTTTATTGCACCAGTTAGAAGCAGTGGGTTCCACGTTTGCACAGTGACCAGGATGGGTCTTAAACACAGTGCTTGAGAAAGAAGGTAACAAATGGAGTGAAACATAGAAGTCAGTCCTCTGTATCCATGGGTTCTGAATCCGTGGATGTGCAAGGCTGACTGTACTGTGCCATTTTATGCAAAGGACTTGAGTGTCATCGGATCTTGGTATCCATGGGGGTCCTGAAACCAATACCCTGTGGATCTTGTGGGATGACTGTAGCACAATAGCCTCTGTGTAAATCAAAGAATGCATGCACACAGAAAAACAATGCACAGTTTGCAAGGATATATTTTTTTATAAAGAAATACATAAGAGATTGTCATACTAAGTGAAGTCAGACAGAGAAAGACAAATATCATATGATATTGCTTATATGTGGAATCTAAAAAAAAAGAACTTATTTACAAAACACAAACAGACTCACAGACTTAGACAATGAACTTATGGTTGCGGTGGGGGAAGGGTTAGGGGGGAGGGATAGATTGGGAGTTTGGGATTGACATGTACACCCTGCTGTATTTAAAATAGATAACCAACAAGGACCTAATGTAAAAAAAAAATTAAATAAATAGATAAAAATAAGAGTACTAAAAACAAAGGTAAAAGAAAAATGTGTGTCTTAAGATAAAAGATCGACAATTCTGAGTGTATAATATAATAATATATATGAAGTGGTAAAAAGGTTTAAATGTATAAAATCTAATACTTTGATAAACAGTATTATAGTAAAAAAAAAAAGAAATACGTAAAACATGTTAGAATGGTCTCCTATGAGGGGGAAGGGAGGGGAGGGAATGAGGGGATGAAAAGGAAGAGATACTTGAAAGAATAAATAAGAAGGGCCTTGTGAAACCAGTGATAATAAGGTGCCATGAATTGAAGAGTCTGATAAATCTAACTTTCTGTTCCTGAGGCTTAAAAAGCAAAACAAAACTGAAATATAAACTAGACATATAATACAAACAAAACAGAGAAGTTTGTGAAAGCAAAACCTTGGAAAGCCCCAGGCCCAGATGGTTTCTCAGAGAGGTTCTACCAAATCGTTCAAGAACAGATAACTCCAATGGCTGTTTCAGAGCAGAAAATGGGAAAGCTTCAAAATGACTTGTATGAAGCCAGGATAGTATTGTCCTCACAACGCAACAAAGATAGCACGAAAAGAAAGCCATGAATAGTATGACACAGCTATCAAGACAAAAAGCCTGAAAAAAATATTGGCAGACAGACTCCAACAACACATTAAAAAATAACTCATCCCAATGAAGGGTTTACTTTAGGGACAAAAGGATGATTTTCAGATAGGAAGTTTAACATAATTTAGCAAATCAGTAGCTGAAACTATGAAGGTCATTTGTCCTAATATATGTGGAAAAGGCATTTGATAACATTTAATACTCATTCTTTTTTGATTGAGAAAAGGTTCCTTAACAAAATAGAAAGGACTGGAAAACTCTAGTCATCAGTGGGACTAGTAACATAAATTATGATGCATATACACGATGAAATGTTCAGTGCCTGTAAAAGAGAGTATTATGTATTATTGGTATGTAGAAGAGGAGAAAAAAAACATATGTTTGTGTTGCCTTACATATATAAATTTATAAACAATATCCAGAAGGAAAATAAGAAAGTGAAATCATTGTTACTGGTGTGTGTGCACATGTGTGTGTGTTGGAGGGGAAGGATTGGAACCAAATGGGTAAGGAAGGCTTTTTTTTTTTTTTTTTTTTTGCGGTACTTGGGCCTCTCACTGTTGTGGCCTCTCCCGTTGCGGAGCACAGGCTCCGGACGCACGGGCTCAGCGGCCATGGCTCACGGGCCCAGCCGCTCCACGGCATGTGGGATCTTCCCGGACCAGGGCACGAACCCGTGTCCCCCGCATCAGCAGGTGGACTCTCAACCACTGCGCCACCAGGGAAGCCCAGGAAGGCTTTGTATAGTATACCTTTTTGCACTTTTTGTTGTCTGAGTTAAATGAATCTATTACCTTTTCAAAATATTAGATAGATAACTTGAAAAAGAAATGAAAAATTTGTGTTACTATGATTATATGTGCTCTCACTATAAGAGTGAATCCCTCCAATGATGCTTTCTGACATAGTCTTGGATTAAACTGAAAATAAATGAATGGTCACAACTGTTTTGGAAGTGTAACCATTGGATTGTTTAATCTGGAGTGAACTTTAACAATCATCAGATAAAATCCAAAACCTCATTTGCCAAGTGAGAAAAGTGAAACCCAGAGATGTTAAGTGGTCTGTTTTACCCACTGTCAGAGTTAAGCTAGAACTAAGGCACCTTGTGTTTTCCTATTGATTCTCTGGCAACTTTAGTTATCATTTATAGGATTCATTTTAGGCTATTTTGTCTCCCCTGTTCTTACTTAGGTGGCCTTTCCTCATATTTATTGTGTAATAACTACTTCATGTTCCTTCCCAGCTTGTTTTCTCCCAGTGGGGAGTTAGTTCCCTCAAATTCATGGCCAAAGACTAAAGGACAACTAAACTCACCTGTATACAGAAATGTTTCGCTTGGGGTCCTATTCTGAAGTTATGTATCATATGGCAACTCCAAGGAAAAGGAATTTAATTCTGGAAGCCAAGAATTTTCAGAAATTTGGGGACCTGTACAAAATTTTTTAAAACAAAACCAATAATAAATAATAAAACTAACATTTATTGGGTTCTCTCTATAAACAAGGATCTGAATTAAGTGCCTTACCTGCATTCACTAATTCAATCTTCATAGCAATCCTACGAGACAGATACTGTCATGAAACCCATTTTACAGAGGAAGAAACTGAGGCTTTACAAAGGTTAACTCACTAAAGTTCACACAGCTGGTCAGTAGTGGAACTGAGTTGCAGACATACGAAGTCTAATGCCAAAATTACATCCTTTATTGTTTTTCGGGTGCCTCTGTCATAAGGTTTTTCTTAAAAATATATGTCTGTCTCTAGTTTCCTTCCCCATTTCTCCTCTCACATCCACTGAATTAGACATGTATTCTACTTATGTTTTCATAAATTTCTGAATGCTGTGAGTTCCAATGGCAGTCTACCAACAGTTCTATTTGTTACCATTTCATCTTATCCAAGACTTCATTTAAGAAGAAATCAGAATGTTACAAGGTTATTTCTCTTTGTCAGGCACCTACACTTTGGCAAGAACAATTTTGAGTGATAATATTTTGTTAACGTGCGCTTAAGGTATTGATAGGTTATAGCCATAAGAGTAATATGTTAATTTGTAATGATTTTTTCCTTAAAGAAGTTAGTTATTGAGTGTTAGAATAACTCAAATGCATTAAAAGGTATGCATTATGACTTTTAAAGAAATGCTGCTTACATTGCTTTTAAGTACAAATAGCAAGTCAAATAAAGTCAATAATCTGTTGCCTAATAAGGACCTTAGGGGATCTCTTTTAATACATAAGAATGATTTATAAGGTACACACCAATAACAACTTTAATTTTTATAACACATAAATATTTTAAAGTGCTTAAAATAGTTTTCTTTAATGGCTTAGATGTTTTTAGCCACCTCTATTTACAAAAATATAATTGATTTACTTATGTAACAGGATGTTGAGTTGGAGGTTTTAATTTAGTGTCAAGATACAACAAATGCTCACACCATATAAAAAAATTAATATAAAATGGACCAAATTAATGTAACAGATAAAGTAACAAAACTCTTAAGAGAAAACATAGGTGTAAATCTTCCTTGGATTAGGCAATGATTTCTTAGCTCTGACACCTAAAGCACAAGTCAACAACAGAAAAAAATAGATAAATTGGACACGTCAAAATTAAAAACCTTTATGCCTCAAAGAACACTAATAAGAAAGTGAAAAGACAGCCCACCGAATGGGAGAAAATATTTTCAAATCATATATCTGATGAGTCTGATATTGAGAGTAAAGAACTCTTACAAGTCAACAATAAAAAGACAAATTACCCAATTAAAAAATAGGCAAAGGATTTGAATAGACATTTCACCAAAGAAGATATACAAATGGCCAATAAGCATATGAAAAGATGGTCAACATCATTAGTCATAGGAGATATGCAAATCAAAATCACAATGAGATAACCATTTCACAGCCTCTAGTGTGGCTATAATAAAAAAGATGGACAACCACAAATATTGACAAGAATGCAGAGAAATCAGGCCCTCATACATTTAGGATTGCAAAATGGTGTAGCAATTTGAAAAATAGGCTGGCAGTTTCTCAAAAGATTCAACATGGGGTTACCATGTCACCCAGCAATTCCACTCTTAAGTATAAACCCAAGAGAACTGAAAACATGTCCACACAAAAACTTGTACATATCAGTCATAATAGCCAACAAATGAAAACAACCTAAATGTCCATCAGTTGATGAATGGATAGACAAAATGTGGTATATCTAAGCAATGCTATTTTTTAGCCATAAGAAGCCATGAAATAGTGATGTGTGCTACAATACGGATGAAGCTTAAAAACATTATGCTAAGTGAAAGAAGCCACATATTGTTTAATTCTGTGTATATGAAATATCCAGAATAGGCAAATTTATGGAGATAGAAAGTAGATTAGTAGTTGCCAGGGCTGTGGGAAGTGGAGAATGGGGCATAACTGCTACTGGGTATGAGGCTTCTCTTGGCGGGTGATGGTAATGTTCTGGAATTAGATAGTGGTGATGTTTGCACAACCTCATGAATATGCTAAAATCCACTGAATTATAGTCTTTAAATGAGTGAATCTTATGGTTTATGAATTAATCTTAATTTTTTTTAAAGATGCAATAAATGTCAGATACCAAATTTACCTATCATCCATCCATATGCATGTTTCAAAAGATATCTTCTAGAACCAGTTATCTCTCTTATCCAAGTGACTCTCACCTAGATGAAGGATATAAAAGGGTCAGGAACATGGGAATTAGGAGATCATTTGTCAGAGGAGTTTCATGGCGAGAGCTTTGCTGGAATCCCTAACCCTCCAGGGGATGGGGAGTGGGGTACCTTCCCTTTTGAGCCAAATCTAACCTCACTCAGAGACCCACGTCACAGCCTGACTGGGCATAGTGGTCAGGTATCTGGCACAAACCTAAGCAAACAAAAGTGGGGGTGCCTGCAGATCAAGGACTACATCTGGGAACTACCGGCCCTGCCCTCTGGTGACTCCAGAGCCCAACTGTGGAATCCCAGGCTGGAATACAGTCCTGAAGATCCTAGCTGTGGAAAGTCCTTCTGGGAACAGAAGCTGACAAGGACTGAGCCCAGCTTGATGAAGAAGGCACTTTTCCTCACAAATTTGTAGCCAGAGTATCCCAGGAATGGGTCTCCAGAGAACCCATAAAAACACCCACTCACGAGAAAAAGTATCAGCTTGAAATACCTTGTAGTCCCAGAGGGCATGAAACCATTTTACGACAGCACTAAGCAGGTCACAACTTTTCACCTGTTTATCGCTTCTCCCTCCCTGCTTAGATCTTAGTGAGACCAAGAAACAGCAGTTGGTAAGTCAGGAAGGAAGTAGGGGGTGGAGAGAGAATGAGGATTACCCCACTTCCCCTAAGTGGTCCTGTTATCAAATGCCAGTTCATGTGCCTGATGTACAGTAAGGCCAAGCAAACTGAAATGTTAGAGTTTGGAGCAGAGAAAGGTTTATTGCAAGGCCAAGCAAGGAGAATGGGTGGCTCATGCTCAAAAAACCCAAACTCCCTGATGGTTTTTGGGGAAAAGTTTTTATAGGCAAAATTTGGGGTGAGGGCTGCAGGGTGTGTGACTTTCTTCTGATTGGTCAGTGGTGGGGGGGGGGGTGTAACAGGTGGTGCTCCAGGACTCTCAATCATCAGCTTTCTGGTTTCAGTCAGTCTGAGGTCTCAGCTTGTAGTTACCATCTTCCATTTGGGTAGGGGCTTTAGTTCCTGTAGAAGAACTCAAAGATATATCACTTGAGGGGGAACCAGGATCCTGCTTTAATCAAGCCACTGCAATGAGAAGCCATGAACCACAATGAAGAGTAGCTCCCGCTCCCTGCACCTAGAGAAAACCCTCGTACAGCAACGAAGACCCAATGCAGCCATAAATAAATACATAAATAAATTTATTTTTTAAAAAGAAAGAAACAGGGGACATGAAAAAGATTTGTACCTAGGAGATCCCCTTAGGGTCCTACTTGGTTTCAGTCCCAGCCAAGACTCATGGAGGTTGAGGACACACCACTGGTTGCTGGTAGAGCTGGGATCCTTTTTCGAAGCCCATAGCCATGCTGCTGTGCTAGGAGAGAAGATGAACATCTCTCTACAATGGACGTCGACACTTTGATTGCTAGCAGTTAATTTAGAGCAGTCAAGGCAGGTCAGTGATGTAATACAGAAGAAAGAGCAATCGTGTGAATGGAGCAGGCAGGAAGTGCCCCCTTGGGCAGACCTAGAGAATCCCTCTAATCTCCACGTCTTCCAGGAAATGCTCATCTGTGCGGAGGGTCTTTCCAACCTTCCAGCTCTGCCTTCCAGCAAGATAAACACTTTCCTGTACAAAAGTGAAAGGAAAAGAGGAAGCCCTTGCACAGTAAATAACACAGAGCTAACAGCCTGATGAACTGCAAATGCATTTTCTTAAGTTTGTGACGGTGGAAAATATTCACCGATAAGTACTTTCTCACCTATGGCACCTATAGTACTGCATATGTTAATTTCTTTCACAAGTAATGATCAGCACTTTCTACAGAGTGTCTTGATGTTAGAGACTTCATAGGTTTATTTCAGAAGGCGCTTAAAGTGTACGTCGTGATAGCTTCTACAAGTTTACATCATGCATTAAAGTTTGGCAAAGCATCTAGCAATTCAGACACATGTTTATATCTAGGGTTGAATTAGGGGCTTTGAAATGTGTGATATTCAGTTAAATACTTGGTTAGTTAGCATAGGACTTCACTATCACAAATGAGATAGTTCTCGTTCTAGCTGGCATTATTTTCATTGCTCTCTCGAAATACTCCCTTCAAAAAATAGTCATCTCCACTGAGAATTTAAAAAGAATGCTGCTCATTCTACATAGTTTTATCTGTAAAAGGAAAAATAATTTTCATTGCATATAGATTCTAAAAAAGACTATCTCTCAGCTACACATTGAGCAATGATATTTAAACTATTTTGACAACGCAGACCAATGAAATCAGTAGATAAGAGATTCTGGCGTGCAAACCCCGATCTAATCCAATCCTAGCATTTTACAAATGAGAACCCTGAGGCCCAGATGTGAAGTGTCAAAGGTGAGTTTGTCTATTTCTAAGAGCAGTCTACTGTCTACCACCCAATGCTGCCAGAAGATTGGAAGTGCCTGGAATGTGGCCAAAACTGTCTATCAAATGTCTTGAACAATTTCCTCAAAGCTCTTATTCAAAACGTCAACTTGGCCCAAACAATAGGAATTGAGTTACAGTGGCTAAGTCCATTTTGTCCCCTAGCTTTGTTCCTTCGTATTGAGGAAAAGAGGGAAGAACTTTATACCTTGCCCTTGATCTGCAGACACCATGATCACACTGTGATTTCAGCCTCTCTACACCTATGTGGGATGGAGTTGCAGGGAAGCGGTTGTCTGGGGCCGTGGCATCATGCTGATAGCTGGGAATTTGCAGTGTTTTACCTTGGTACTTGTTGAGAAACAGCAGATGATCTTAATGGACTTTGGGACACATGGATCCTATTGAAACCTGCCCCATACTCACCCTTCCTCCAAATCAGAAGAAATGAGAAGCCAGTCTGCTAGCAGTTAGCAGTGGCATTTGCTAGACCAGCTGTTGCCATTCTTTGTTCACAAAGCATCTGATGATTATGTTTGCTACTTCTTTAGTAACAAGGAAAATGGAGAGACAAAATGAATGCAAAATAAACTGATTATTCACTCGTAGGCGTGAGTCTGTGTACTAGTTTCCTGTGGCTGCTTTAACAAATGACCACAAATTTGGTGGCTTAACACAACACACATTTACTCTGTTACGGTTCTGGAGGAAAGAAGCCTGGAATGAGTTTCACTGGACCAAACTCAAGATGTCAGCAGGGCTGTGTTCCACTGGATTTTTTACTGAGCGATCGCATTCAGAGCCCACCTGGATAATTCAGGGTAATCTCCTCATCTCGAGATCCTTAATTTAATGACACCTGCAAAGTCTCTTTTGCCATATAAGGTAACATCCACAGGTTCCAAGGATTACATCCTTGGTATCTTTGGTGGGGCCGTTATTCAGCTGACCACAGACTGCAGGGTCACTGAGCTTCCTCGTGGGTTTACGTGAACTCCCATTTTTTTAAGCATAAGTAATTCTAGAGGGCCGCTGGGTACAACCACTGCTTCAATATGCTGTGGGATCCTAGAGGCCGAAAGAAGTTTATCTACTTCCCAAAAGGCTTAATCTCTACCCAAGTTGGGGCGTGGGAACCAGAGTAGATTATTACCCATAACGGCTATTGCCAAGATTTTTACTCAATCTGCACTGCTCTCTGGAGGAGGCCATGTTTGCCTGAGTTTGTGCAGAGAAGGATTATTCCTTTCTCCTCCTGTGCTCTTCAGCCTTCCAAATGCAAGTCTCATCACTGCACAGGAGCACTGACTGGAAGCCCTATTGGCTGAGATCCCTCTGGACGTCAGTGGGGCCTGGAAGGATCCCGTGTGAGGCTCTGGGCTTGGCTGCTTTCCACTCCACAGTTGGGAGCCCCATCTATGACACTGGCCAGTGAATTCCCTCTCTGTCTTCTTGGCATAGCCTTTAGATTTAACTTGTGAGTGCCTGTAACGTCTGGTGCTAGGGAGGCTATCAATGGAGAAGGGGTGAATGAGTCTTATGGCCAGACCGAATGACCCATATAATGTCAGAGGAAGAACCTGGCTTAAGATTGAAGGGCCCAGGGGCTTCCCTGGCGGTCCAGAGGTTAAGAACCTGCCTTCCAATGCAGGGGGTGCGGGTTCGATCCCTGGTTGGGGAGCTAAGATCCCATGTGCCTTGTGACCAAAAAAACCAAAACATGAAACAGAAGCAATATTGTAACAAATACAATAAAGCCGTTAAAAATGGTCCACATCAAAAAAATCTCAAAAAAAAAAAAAAAAAAAAGATTGAAGGGCCCAGGATCTGAAGTTAAATTTCCTAAGCCCAAATCTAGTCTGTGTGATCCTGGGTGAGTTGAGAAAACTTTGGGAGCCTTGGTTTCTTTGCCTGTAAAATGGGGGACAATGGCAGTTCTTAGCTTCCAGGGTTCTGCAAAGATTGAATGATATAACCTTGAGTCAAACTCTTAGCAGAGTGCCTGGCATCTGGAAGCACTCAATCCATGGGTGCACTTGTGAATGATGTGTGCAGCCACTGGGACTCTTAGAACATGGGTTTGCTGGTTGACACAGCAAGGTTAGGCTGAATATGCGTGTGTGGGGGGTGGGAAATGCATGACAACGTGAGTCCCATCTTTAGTCATATTTATGGAGACCCTTGCCTGGAGTCAGTGCTGTGGGGAAGACAGGGATGTACAATATATAGAACTCAGCATCTGAAAGAGGAAAATAGATATAAAAGCCCTCGTAAATGCCACAGGACTAAGGCAGCTAGGTCATACCGTAGGAATCCAGACCAAGATAGAGGGATTTGGGGCTGTGGGAAGGAGGGCCCGTTTCCTAGAGAATGCGGTGCTCCACTAACTTGCAAATCTCTGCATGCCAGGCTCTTTAATTCTCTGAATTTGCTTCCATTTATGATGATTTGGTTTCCATTTATAGTTAAGAGGGTGGCATGGAAGTATGACTGGAAGCTGTTTCTGCACGGGCAGAGCTGGGTGACTTGCGGGCCTCACAGAGGAGGGTTCCAGTGGGGCACCAGCCAGGGCAGTTGGCTTCTCCAGAGAAATCTCTTCCCATCTCCTGCCTGTGCTGGGAACAGCTGGGTCGGTAAACCTGGAAACTGAGCCCTGGAGCTGAGTGGGGGAAGGGGGGTGGGTTGACTGGCAGGTTGGGACTGACGTATATGCGCTGCCATATGTAAAGCAGAGAGCTAGTGGGAACCTGCTGTGGAGCACAGGGAGCTCATCTCGGTGCTCTGTGGTGACCTAGAAGGGTGGGGTGGGGGGGCCGGAGGGAGTTTCAAGAGGGAGGGGATATATGTATACACATAGCTGATTCACTTCGTTGTACATCAGAAACTAACAAAACATTGTAAAGAAATTATACTCCAATTAAAAAAAAAAAAAAAAGGAGGCTCATGGAAGTGCCCGGCCTTCCAACATGCACTTTTCACTTTACCTTCCTATAGACAGGAAGTTGCATTTCTATCTCGACCCCCCCGATGACCTCTCCAAATCAGGGTGACAGTATTACTTGCCTAGGGCTGTTTGTCGCAAAGTACCACAAACCAGGTGGCTTAAAACAACAGAAATTTACTTTCTCACAGTTCTGGAGGCCAGAAGTCCTAAATCAAGATGTTGGCAGGGTGGGTTCCTTTTGGAGGCGCTGAGGGAGAAGCCATCCACTCCTCTCTCCTCACTTCTGGTGGCTTTTGGCAGTCATTGACGTTTCTTGGCTTGTGGCAGCGTGATCTCCATTTCCTGCCTCAGTTGTCACATGACTTTCTCCCCTGTGTCTCTGTCTTCCCCTTTCTGTCTCATACAGGGCTCTCCTCATTGTATTAAGGGCCACCCTAATTTGGGATGGTCTCACTTTGAGATCCTTACCTTTGCTACATCTGCAAACATCATTCCAAATAAGGTCACATTCTGAGATTGCAAGTGGATATCTTTTGGGTGACACAATTCAGTCCAATACGGTGACCACATATTTTTTGTTCAGACCGAGGCACTTTGCGATTGACAATGCTAAGCTGGACAGAACCCAGTTAAGCATCTTTGCCTGGGCACTTGCTCGGACACAAGGACTGGTTCTATGTCCACCTCTAGGTAACCACCCACCTTCTTCCCTAGGAGAAGCAGCTCTCAGGCTGTGGGCTTAGAAGAGGGAATGTGAAGACTGAACTCTTCTTCATACCAACTTCTGAGTGTTTCCGATATTCTCTGGCAAATATTCACTGGCTCCTTGATGAATCCTCTCCTTCAGGGACACCGAAGTCGAAACATAAGCCACTTCCCTCTTCCAAACTTTTTGACACTCTCTTTTGCTATTCTCCCCTCTCTTCTTTTTATTAACCATTTTCCTGACACTTAGGTGGGAAAAATGACAGTGAGGAAAATAGTACCGCAGGTGCTGGGAGTGAGTGGAGGTAAGCGTCTCCATCTGCTTTTGTGTAAAAGAATGCGTGCAAGAGACAATTGCATTTTCGTTTTACTTTTATGTTAAAACACAAGATGTGAATAAGTACAAGGGAAACCTCACCAATACTTTTAAAAATGGCAATTGAAACTACAATATAGCACGAAATAAACCCAACAGATTCTTTTCACTATAATATTGTGATATGTAACGTGACTGAGGATGCAGGGAGAATGGGCACCCTCATATGCTGCTGAAGAAGAGCAGCAGACTTTTCTGGAGGACAATTCGACATCAAATACCAAGTGCCTGAAAAAGATTCATAGCCATTCACCCCATTTCACCTCAAGAAAGAAATCTAGAAGAAAAACAAAAAAGAGATTTGTTACAGCCCTATGTATAATGATGTGCATCACATGCTCTGTGTAGGTCAGAATCAGTTGAAAGTGTGGTCACTGTCGGCTAAATGAGAGGGTATCCGCGTGACAGCATTGCATGCAGCCATTAAAAACCACGTTTTAGAAGAATATTTAATGATATTGCCAAATGATCAAGATATTATTTAAAATTTAAGAGGCATGTTACAAAGCAGTGTATTCACAATGATTCCCAATTTTAAAAAAACAGACAACTTCATATACATTGAAAAAAAAAAATGACAGCTGGATGGACATAAGTCAGAATGTTCAAGATGAGTATCTCAGAGGGATGAGATTACAGGCGGTATTTACTTCTATTTTTGTGTTAGTCTGCCTCTATGTATTTTCCACAGTAAACATATATTAATCTGTATTGCCATTATACTAAGAAATAAGCCCGATAAAACAAAGAGGAAAGGGCTTCCCTGGTGGCGCAGTGGTTAAGAATCCACCTGCCAATGCAGGGGATATGGGTTCGAGCCCTCATCCGGGAAGATCCCACATGCCATGGAGCAACTAAGCCCATGGGCCACGACTACTGAGCCTGCGCTCTTGAGCCCAGCCCATGGGCCACAACTACTGAGCCTGCGCTCTTGAGCCCATGTGCCACGACTACTGAGCCCTCGTGCCACAACTACCGAAGCCCATGTGCCTAGAGCCCGTGCTCTGCAACAGGAGAAGCCACCGCAATGAGGAACCCACGCACTGCAATGAAGAGTAGCCCCCATTTGCTGCAACTAAAGAAAGCCCGTGGGCTTCCCTGGTGGCGCAGTGGTTGAGAGTCCGCCTGCCGATGCAGGGGACGCGGGTTCGTGACCCGGTCCGGGAAGATCCCACATGCCGCGGAGCGGCTAGGCCCGTGAGCCATGGCCGCTGAGCCTGTGCCCATGTAGCAACGAAGACCCAACACAGCCAGAAAGAAAGAAAGAAAGAAAAATAAAGTTCCCTTAAAAAAAAAAAACAAACAAAAAAACAAATAGGGAAGATGAACATAACAGGAAAAAATAATCTGAGTCCCTGTCCCCTGTCCTTCCTCTTCTCACTGTGCTCCTCGCATGGTACAAGGTCAAGCTATTTAGGGACTGGAATCTATATACACTCCCCAGGGACTGCCGCTCCCCCTCCTACCACCTGTGTCCTCGGAATCAAGCCCTCGGTGGCACTGCTTTACAGACTCTCTGACCCTTACAATTTTTCTCTAAGCCTGCCTTGTTCACATGTCATAGTTGGGAAACTCTTTGGACTTCCAGGATGAAAGGGATTGCTTTTCTTTTAGCTACCAATTTGGAACAAAACTTGAACAGTCTTTTGTGTTATTTCCTATCCTCCCATAGTGACCCCTTTCTGCAAGCCACCTTGTTTAGAGGGCAGAGTACATCATTACTACTCATTGAACAACAACTATCATACTTGGGTCGACTGCAATAAGTCGAACCTGCCATTCTTTCGCGTCATCACGAGCCTTACCCTGGAAGCGAATCTTTTGGTTAGACAGATAATCTTGAACTTATTCTGCTTTGGGCATTAATCAAGTATTTGAGGCTTTTTTTTTCTTTCAAAGGTGTTAACTGACCAGTTCCATATACTTCAGAAAGATCCAACACCCACTCTCCCTGTATCCTGTACCTACTTCCTTACCCACTCACCAGAGCTGAGATGCTACAATTTCTGATCCTTTATATCGTTGTCCCTATTACTCACTTTCATCTAACTTCTTATGCCTTCAAGTCACCTTCCTCCTGCTTAACTTAGTTTCTCAACTTCATTTGTGTGTGTGTGTGTGTGTGTGTGTGTGTGTGTGTATTTAAGCTGAGCAGATATACAGGAAAATGACAGTAGAGCAATTGGCTGTGTGTGTACACATCTGACAATCTATTTGGGATAATAAATGTAAGACTCCTTATTCATGTTACTCCATGAATATTTATATGTTGCTCCTTTGTTTAGGTAACCTTAGATTCTAAAACAAAAATTACAACACATGGTCTGATAAAGTATTTTTTTTCCTAGTGTTTAAATATCTATTTGGTCAAAGTCTCACAAAAGGGTGAAAATGAAACAATGTTTAGTTTAAATGTTAACTGTATCTATAATAAGAACATTCAATGACATTAGGACTGTTTTAGAAAATCTTCCGCACCTGTCTATCATAGTTTTGTAACCCTTTAGGGTGTGTGTGTGTGTGTGTGTGTGTGTGTGTGTGTGTGTGTGTAACATGCTCACAGATGCTCGATCTACTTTGTATACGAGTAGCATTACACAAATAATTCCATGGGTATTAGAATATGTAATATCTCGAAGTGCAGCTTACATTGACCCATCAACTAGGTAACTTATCAGCCCCAAACACATTTAACACTGAACATGGCTGGTTATTGCTTGCTCTTCTCAGCTGCCAGATAAAGGAATGATGAAAAGGGCTTTGTAGATTGGGAAACTTATACTTTACAAAAGTGATATTACTTATAAGGAACACAGAGTAGGAGTTTTTAGAACAAGAGTTCCAGATTCCTGTGGCTCAGATGGCTGTGTTACTCACTGTTCTATCTGATCCATTGTTTATCTGACTATAAAAGTTGCTTACTGAAAATAATTTTTAAAATATAAAAATATAGAAAAGCATAAAGAAAAATAACAGTAACTTACAATTTCAACACTCAGAGACAACTTCTACTAAGATTTTGACTTTTAAAATAGTTAACTGTGGATATAGGGAATATATAAAGATCTCGTTGAATATATAATTTTGTATCTTGTTTTTTTTTTATACTTAGTATCATGTTAAGCATGTCTCTATGCAACTAAAAGCTCTTAAGACCATAATATTTTAATGATTCAAACTCCATTGTGGCAGAGATCTTTGTCTGTTTTGCTAATCAATGTCAATCAGGCACCAAGGGTAGTGCCTGGACATGGTAGGCACTTAATAGATAGTCATTGAATGGTTTTATTTATTATGAACGGACTCTAATTTACTTCACTCTTTAGTCAGGGACACCTTTTTTCTTTTATAAATTATACTGCTTTGAACACTTTGGGTACATTTATACATCACCTACCTTGGGAGTTATTTCCTAAAATTTGATTTCTTAAAGTATAACTATCAAGTCAAACAGCACAGTTTTACGGCCCTTGATGTAAATTGTTTTTCGGTTATGGTGCCCAACTTCAAGAAGACTAGTACAGATTATAGGTGATAATCATCTCTATGGAAAGAACATAGATAACCAGCTAATAGGATAAACAAACCATGACTTTCTTGAAATAATTTAACCCACGTAGCTTACTAATTAGAGGTGACAGGGCACAGTTAAGTCAATATGTCTAAGTGTTGACCACCTTACAGGTAACACTAGGAGGATGTATTATCTATTCAATAACTGCATATTGAGTGCTAATAATGAATCATGTTCTAAACCCTAGGAAAACCATTACTTATCAGGACCATCTCTGCCTTTATGGGGCTTACAGTTGATTGGGGGAGACTGACGCCAATGTACGTACTGCACCATCTGGGAATGTTGAGTCAGAGGGAGACCTCAGAGTTCATTTCTTTGAGTAAATAGGGGAAAACTATATGTAATGTACTTATTTCTTAACTCACAGTGTTTCTTCGCTTATGGAAGGGATAGTCAACATCATCAGATAGAGTTTAGAGAGAGATGAGACTTCAACCATGTATAAACTCAAAGCATTAGGGACAGAGTTCTGAACAGACTCAGTGAAAAGCTCCAGCAGAGGGTATTAGATTCACTCTTTAACTTCCCAAGGACTTGGTTTTTCACCTGTAAGATAAAGAACGATAATTTCAAACCCAGTTCCAGCCTTCTTTGAAATCTAAGCTTCAGGGATCTCTGCCTACTAGTTTAGAGGGGACCTCTAGGCTACCCCATAATATTCACTGCACCCTAAAGGCAGAACTTTTTGTTCACAGACACACAGAAGACTTAGGAAGCTTCCTGAGGTAGTTCATGATTAGCTTTTTCAAAAAAAAAATTCTTTATAATGAAAATTGGCAAAATCAAGTCTCCATTTACCTTTTGCCCACTCATCTAGACACCACATCTTTTTCTTGCTGATGTGCTGGCCATATGCAGAGCCCAGAGCATCTAGGAGCACCATGCTGATTCCCTTTATACTATTTCTAGGGTAAAAGTGTGCCTTAAGATCATAGACTTTCAGATTTATATTGTTGCATAGGAATTGAATACGTTCCTTTTATTTCCTTTGTTTTATATTAACTTTTCGATGTGTGGTCATGTATGATAGCCCATCCGCATCCTCTCCTAGATGAGCAGTAGCTTGGGATAATTGTGGTGTGGTACTGAAAAGGCTAGCAATGGCCTTGGGTGCTAATGCCCAGTCACTGAAAGAACAGCCCCAGAGGCAGCAACTGGGGCAGAAACTTAAAAAAAAAAAAAAAAAAAATCAGATAAAACCATCCAGGTAGTTTGTCAATCTGAAGGATGCATGCAGAGAAAGAGTCTGATTAATGGGAGAGAAATCAGATGAGTCAAGAGGGTTAGAAGTGGAAGGGAGACAGAGCCTGAGCTCTGAGTGTGGCTATAGCAGCTTTTTATAGGCACACTGTTACCTCTGAGGATGGTAGAGAGTTACCATTAAGAGCAACAGCTGGAGCTGGCCAAAAATTCAGACTAGAACAGTAGCAGTAAATAGGCTCTTGGCTGGCCAGAGCCAGCAGCAGATTTCACTGGAAACTGCCACACCAGCTCAGGGCCAAGGAGCATATGGCAGGACCCTTGAGTCATCTGTGTTCTCTCTAAGCACTTTGAGAGATGCAGTGGAATGCTCACATTTGTGTATTGAGTGATACCAAATGACTTTGTTTGGCCTGTTGTATCAACTAGAATTATAATAGATTTTATGTGATTGGAGTAAACTTCCTCATGATGCTTTGTTGCTAGGGAGCTCATCCACAGGAGAGTGATGTCAGCCTTCAGGGCTACTCAATAGACAGCCTTTCTCAGGTAAAGAGCCCTTTTGGACAGATGGCTAGGTGACAGTGCTGGATTTCTCTGCCTTGAGGGCTCTAACACTCAATAAGAGGGGGAACAGAAAATGAGTTAAAAGGGAAAGAAAAAACTTCTCCTCCGTGAGGTGTAGATAATGGTGAAGAAGAAACTGGAATTCCTCATATTCCCTCCCCCAACTTAAAAGCAGGCAAGAATGCTACACATCTATACAACCATGATTACGCCAAGGAAACTGTATAGTCAGCTCATTTGCCCTTGAGTGTTTGGAAGACTTGAACTTTACTCTTTCCTCATGTTAATAACTCTAGGGCCAAATTAGTACTGTGTGTGCTAGTTTAAAATTTTATTTTGGGAACCCGCACCATCTCTTCTTGTACTGGCTGTTCCTCCTTTATTGAACAGTAGCAAATGTGCTAACCTCTTTTGAATCCATATTTGGCAAGTTCTCCACGGTCCAGACAGAAGTGCCAAAAGAGGTGATGGGGTCAGCTTTATTTGACTTTTTTTTTTTTTTTGCGGTACGCGGGCCTCTCACTGTTGTGGCCTCTCCCGTTGCGGAGCACAGGCTCCGGACGCGCAGGCTCAGC
>NC_041215.1:127257979-127282806 GCF_002837175.3 Physeter macrocephalus | reverse complement strand
AACCCGTGTCCCCTGCATCGGCAGGCGGACTCTCAACCACTGCGCCACCAGGGAAGCCCCTATTTGACTTTTTATAAGAGATTTAATTCTTCATTTCAAAAGAAGTTTGTCAAGTGTTTACAGTAAAAACAAATATATCCACAAAAACACCATTTGACTCAAATTAGGATAGGCTATGCTTTGAATTTAGATGAGATGAATTGCTTAGCTGAATGAAGACTTATTCAGTATTCAACAAACATTTATTGATTTCTCACAGTTGGCCAGGAATTGTGTTAAAGGCTATGAGGTTTGTATTGATAAATGAGATAATCCTTGTCTTCAAATCACTCATAGTCTCTTGAGGGAGACATTTAGTGAAAGATTAATGGCACATTGCGATTAATATTTAGGTGTAAGTAAGCACAGAAGGCTATGAAACTATTTGGGGGGCTCCAGACAGGGAATATCAGGCTCAGAAGATTATCCACTGAAATGCCAAGACTTCTACAGCTACCTATATGGATCCTTATTTCTTTGAATATCCCAAGTGCTCTCTACATGTTACAAGGTTTGGTATCCCATACTCTTCGGGTCTTTCCTCAAATACCACCTTCCTACTGAAGTCTTCCCTGATCATCCTATTTTAGATTGTACCTTCTGCCGGCATACCCCCGGTATTCCCTACTCTTTTTCCATGCTTTATTTCTTTTTCTCCAGCAACTGTCACCATCTGATATAATATATATTAGTTTTTATTTGTTACTATTATTATTAATCAACTATCTCCCTCTTCCCTCACTGGAAATGTGAGCTCTCTTCTTACACAGTTGTAGTCTCAACAGTTAGGATTGTGGCTTTCATATAGGAGGTGCTTAGTACATACGTGTTGACGAAAAGCAAGGATGAGGAGTTTTTTTTTATCATTTGCACAAAGTTAAGGATATAGCTAATGGCCTATGCATTGTACTTTTATGCTTTACATAGTCAAAAACATTTAAGGAGAAAATATTAGATAAAGGTGGGATGGAAAAAAGTCATCTTGCAATTACCTAATTAATATTTATTGAGTGCCTGTGACATACTAGGCATAGTATCGGGTGATATGGCAAATACAGTGAAGCTCAAGAGAGATCTTTGCCTTCAGATAGCTTATAAGTTAATTGGTGAGGTAGATACGAAACCATGTACGAAAAGAAAACAACACATAGGAAAATGAGATATCTCAAGCAGAAAAAGAGAAAAATAACTAAAGGGATGTCTAAGCAATCTTGGCTGAGTTGACTGAGGGTAAGCTGGTTGGTCAGGAAAAGTTTCCTGGAAAATATAGGACTTGACCTTGGGTATGGGTTTTAAGAAGAAAGAAATGGAATTTATGGGGCAGGGGTGATGGTGGTAGAGAAATGTACTCTGCAGGGCACATCACTTATGGGGAAGACTCTTCAAAGCCATGACGCTGGGAGGTAACTGTAACATGAAACAGCCTTTAGATGTTTACATGATAACTTTAGATAAGTTATCTTGGGAAACAGTAAACTTATTCCAATAACAATACTTTTCCTCCAACCATTGTGGAATGCCCCTTTGGAAAGGATCTTCAGAGACTGTGACTTGTGCTTTTGAACTTTCTCACCGGGGGCATCCTTTCCATTATTGGAAAACATATACAATATTTCGAGACAAGCCAACAGTAGTTCATGGTCAAGCTGGGTGCTATAGACTGAATGTTTGTCCTCTCCCTCCCCCTGCATTTATATGTGAAATCCTAATGTCCAAGGTGAGAGTATTAGGAGGTGAGGCCTTTGGGAGGTGATTAGATCATGAGGGCTTTCATGGGGTTAATAATGGGATTAGTGTCCTTATAAAAGAGACTTCAGAGAGCTCCGTCACTCCTTCCACCACGTGAAGACAGTGAAAAGATGGCAGACTAAGAGTTAGGAAGTAGATTCCTACTACATACGCAGTCTGCTGGTGCCTTGGGCTTCCCAGCCTCCAGAACTGTAAGAAATAAATGTTTGTTGTTTATAAACCACCCAGTCTCTGGTATTTTGTTATAATAAACAGCCTGAATGAACTGAGACACCAGGTTCACAAAGTGAGTGATCAAATCGGGCAATATCGTTTGGGCCTCAACTGAAGTGTGATTTTAAAGTAATGGGCTGGATTTTCCGAGGTGTCTCATACATTGGAGCTGAAGGTAGCTCCAAAGTCAGGGTTCAGAAGTATGTAGAAGAGAATCGTGTCTTTGGCGTAAATCACCTTCTAAGCTGATTGTTTCGAAAGCCATTGTCCATTTGGACAAACAACTGCCTAAAAAAACAGTGTTACACCTTAATAAGTCACTCTTCACAGTTGTGAATATGGATTTCTTTCTAATTTCTGAATTCTTTCCTCTGGCCCTTTGCATATGGAAACATGTTCTCTGCTTCTATATTTTTTGGAATTGAACCAATTAGCTGTGATGGTGAGAAATGACAGTTTGACTCAAGAACAACACAGGGAAAAGAGCAAAAAGTTAACTCTTATTTTATTGTTAGATGAACATTATTGTTGTGGTCAAAGAGGTAATTAACTTTGACATTGTGCTTAATAAAGGAGAGAGGTCAGGCAATAGCTACATCACGTGCCCAAGAGATCTGGGGACGCAAAGTAACCCATTCTACTTCTATTCCTTTATGCTCGGCCATACCCAGCTATCCTCCTCAAAGTCTTTGGCCTCAGGCCTGAGTTCTGAAATACTCAGACCAGACTACGGGCTAGCTATCGTCATGTTAATCTCGGCTTCTCTGGGTAGATGTCATTTCCGTGTTCTGCAAGGTTGGATTTTTTCAGGTGGGAGTAGTAATCCCCAAACCATTTCTATTTTACATATAAATGGGAAGACCAAAGATCAGATTTACTGTCAGGAATCCATATAATTGATTCATTTATAAGAGCTTACAGAAGACTGTGACAGGACCAAGTGCTAATAGATAACATTAAAAAGGCAGATTTGGTTACCATGGCTTTGAAAGTCATTCACCTCCATTCATCTACCTCGGTGAGGACCATCAGAGAGGAGAGGTGAGTGTAGGTATCAGCTGGCTAGAGTTTCACTAGCTGCTGACAAACAGATCCTAAGTGTGAGGGATCACTTGGTAAGAACCAGCCTTGTTAAAAGTGACAAGGTCAAGTTTCAGGAATGGCAGTTCAATTGTCACCTCAGGTCTTAACATCCACAAGACTTACAGCCTGTAAGGCATAATGGAGCATTCTGGTTATACTGGCCTAGAATTCCTATGCCGTTAAAGTAGAAAGGGACCAGAAAAGATAATTTATTTTTCCAAATTCACATTTAATTAACCTGTACAGTAATTTGTCATTGTTGCTTAATAGGGGTTAGACTTATCTCCAAGGCTCGATCGTGTATTCCTTGAATACAGTACAGAATATTTGCACTTAACATTGTTCCATTTTGATTACCAAGCATTGGACTAATTGGAAACACACAGTTAAATATCTGTTGACTTACTGTAGGGACTAATTGTTTGTAATTATTATTGGGTCTCACAATATCTGTAGAAATACACAGAGCTCAAAAATGAAGGGAGTGGGGGAGAATAACGTGCCCACAGCTGCAAAATGACTAGAGACAAATTATTTTACAGCAGATTTTTCTACCCCTCGGTAGCTCTCATAGCTGTATAAGCCATTTAGCTATGTGATTTTAGAGCTTTGTTTGTCACTGCTGTCAGATCTGTAATTTTAAAGGAAATGTACTAACTGGTGTTTAAGCAGGAAGAGAGAGACTGTGGTATTTGCAATGAAATGCAGAGAGAGCAGGAAAACGTGAGCAAGTTGGCACTTTGTAGATCATTATTGCCCTTGCTTAATAAAGTAATAGATGCCTCACCATTGCTTTGAAGCGGTTGCCAACTTCCTCAGAGCGCTGTGAAACCTGATACTTCTGCCTTTAAACTGTGTGTGAAAGTGCAAACAGTAGTACTTGTGAATTCATTCAGCCACTTCCAAACTGTAGTCTAAGCAGGGAACGGGAATCCAAGACTGGGAGAGGAGGGGGAGAGATGGCCTCTGCAGGTTTCAATATCTGGATGTCAGATTTGGCTGACTTTTAGTTATGCAGACTTGAACTTTACAGAGATAAACATTGGTTTCCTCAAAGGATCTAAAGGAATTAAAAGAAGGAACTTTGATCTTCTTAGCAGGCTATTTTCATTAAATAAGCTCATGGCAGAGTTAAGTCAAAGCCAACTCAACCCACATTATTAAAATGCTTACTGGGCTACCAAATTTAATAGGTGCACTTTAGAAGGTGGAGATTAGTGTCCAAGTAATCACGGGGTCGGGCGCGGGGGGTTGCGTAGGTCAGGAGAATATTTTCTGTGCCTGAACTGAGATGCAGAAGACTTGCTCCATCCTAAGGCTGAAATAGTTTTCTGTTATCTGCCTTCCCTTGCTGAGCAGGTGGTGCATGTGCTGGGGTTCCTGAAAATGTCAAGAGTCATTTTTCTATGTGTAGTCAGGGCCACCCAGGAAACTAAGGAAGCTTTATTTCCAGAACTGTATTATGACCTTGGCTATGTACTCACAATCTCTGTTGCATTTGGGGAGAACATGATAACTAGGTTGTTGTCCTTGCTCAGTTTGCTTGCTAACAAAGTGGTTTAGAACAAAGGTTGACTCCTTGGTAGCCCATGGCCTGCTGACTTGTGTAAGAGTGTCAGAGGTCTGAATGTGCAACGTTAGCTATTTCTGAGGCAACAAGCCACTACGTCAGAAGAGCAGAGTGGTGACTCTTTCGTGCTACCAACTGGGAAGCAGCAAATGGTCGTGTGGTAAAATAGAGAAGTCTTTATTTGGACACTGGTCCAGAGCAGCAAAAGTCCTCTCCAAAAATTCATCATCTGGGTGTAGTGTAGATCTCCATGTTCTTCCATGAAAAATCTGTATTCTGCTGCAGCATTGTTCAAAAAAACTTTCTCCAGTGAAGGAAATGCTCTATAACTGCACTGTCCAGTATGGTAGCCACAAACCACATGTGTCGAATGGATTTTATATTGCACAGCACAGCTCTAGAGGGACCACAGTAGGGATGTGCGTGAGCCCCTGCTTCATGTGCGATCTAACACTGATGGAGGCAGTGTCTGCTGCGTGTGTTTAACGTGTGGGAGATTCCATTTAGTTTTCCCATGAAGCCGTGATGCTGATCACAAAAACAAAACACATTCCTGCAATGTGATAAGTCCCTCATTAAAAACCAGAATGGGGGCTTCCCTGGTGGCGCAGTGGTTGCGCGTCCGCCTGCCGATGCAGGGGAACCGGGTTCGCGCCCCGGTCCGGGAGGATCCCACGTGCCGCGGGGCGGCTGGGCCCGTGAGCCACGGCCGCTGGGCCTGCGCGTCCGGAGCCTGTGCTCCGCAACGGGAGAGGCCACAACAGTGAGAGGCCCACGTACCGCAGGGAGGATCCCGCGTGCCGCGGAGCGGCTGCGCCCGTGAGCCATGGCCGCTGAGCCCGCGCGTCCGGAGCCTGTGCTCCGCAACGGGAGAGGCCACAACAGTGAGAGGCCCACGTACCGCAAAGAAAAACCAAAAAACCAGAGTGAGAAGAAATGAAAAGGAAAAAAAATAAACCCGAGGTTACAGGTGTTCCTAGAAGAGGACTGATGATTATTTCTTGGCCAAACATTTGCTGGAATGAAAAGTGGTAATGTCTCAGCAAGTAGATCTCTCTCCTGCTGTGATTCATTTTCGGATGCTGGGTTCCTGCACTTTTATCTGTGTTGGAGAGCTGTCTAACTCCTTTCCAAGCCACATCTTAGAAAAACAAAACAAAACAAAACAAGGCAATAAAACAGAGGAAGGATGATGTGCTAGGTGTGGGAAAATGCTTAACGACACAGGTTTCAACTTGCTACCAAGTCATTCCATACGTAGCTGTAACTCACTTATTTGGAATTTGGAACATGCTGTCTATGGAAGCACTTTTATAATTTACTTGTTTCCAAGGCTAAACTCTAGTAGTCTATTTTACCCATCATAGAACTGATGATGGTATATTTGCAGTAAAAAATACTGGAAAATACTTCCGTGGAATATTCGTTGTTAATGGAAGCCTGGATTAAAACTCAGCAATGTTAATTATTTGATACTACTCTCCAAAAATATGTTTGAAGTTTGAAAAATCGAATAAGAACCAACTTTTTGTTTTGCTTTGTTCTGAACTGTTGACTGCTCAAAGAAAAGCAGATTAAACTGAGAAGTAGTAGAGACCTCTGGGGACACTCTGAAGAAGTAATTTGGTTTTGTTTTGTTTTGTTTTTGCAGTATGTGGGCCTCTCACTGCTGTGGCCTCTCCCGTTGCGGAGCACAGGCTCCGGACGCACAGGCTCAGCGGCCATGGCCCACGGGCCCAGCCGCTCCGCGGCACGCGGGATCCTCCTGGACCGGGGCACGAACCCGCGTCCCCTGCATCGGCAGGCGGACTCTCAACCACTGAGCCACCAGGGAAGCCCTGGACTTATTTTTAAGGCTGTTTGCACTTATTAATCCTAGTCCTATATTTCACTTCAAATATTTTATTTCAAAGTTGATGGCTTCCCTTTTCTTGTCTGTGGTTATATCAATAGTGCTGCTCTTAGAATCACTAATAGCCTTGTTTTGATTTGTGAGAAGGGCAAAGAGCAGGAAAGAAAGAAAAACAGAGGGAAAAAGAGACTAATGCATAATGTACAGAAGTTGAAAGAGAGAGAAGGAAGAAGTCAAGGTTCAGGAGGATGGTTGGAAGTGAAATTCACAGACTTGTGAATAACAATGGTCCCCACTTACAGAGCGTTTCCTTCCAGCACCAGGAACTGAACTAGATTATTTACATTAATTATTTCATGTAATTTTCACGAAGTAGGCTTTTCCCTCTATGCCTCAGATGGAGAGATCAAAGTTTAGAGTTGAAGCGACTCACTCAAGGCACTCCCTCACCCACTTCCAGGTAAAAGTAGATGAGTATGGATTTAAAGGAAAGCCTGCTGAGTGCCAAGCCCCTGCCTTCACGTTACAATATACCCTAGACTTCAGTGAGCGGTGAAAACCGGAGGGTGTGGGTGGTCATGATGTGTATGAGGCCTTTGAGAAGGATGAAAGAGGTGCGAAGACGGTGGTGGATGGCTTCCTGGTCCTCATCACCAGGCCCCCAAGAGAACTTAGGAAATGAGTTACGAGCTGGGGAGGAGTGAGATAGGATTGATCATGGAGCAACCGGCTGACAGCGGGTATCAGAATTTTCACAAGCCAGGAGCTCCAAACCCAGCCATGCCTCTCCTTGTGTCTGTGTGAGTGAAAGCTCATTATCACCTAGGAAGCAGCTGAGACAACTTGCAAACTGATGGTTGGACCCATTGCTGGGAATGTGTTGGTTTGTGGGTTTGCAGTGCTTACCTCTCCAAGGAATTCTTTTCAGAGAATGTTCTCTCTGATCTTAAAGGGTAAACTATGCAAAATGATATATTCATTCAAGCAATTAGCCTTTTCAGAATACCTGCTACACAGGGTCATCCTTCCACATTCCATAAATATTGGATGAACGCCTACTATGTCTCAGATACTCTTCAAGGCCACATGGTGTGAACAACTCCCCGTACTGGACAACACCTTTAAAAGGTTAAATTTTAATTTACTTAATCTCTTATTTTCACACAGGCTCCTCTCTACCCTTTATACCACAATACTGCAGGGCACTAAAATGCTACTTAAAGGAAACGAGAGCCCTTTCCTTGTAGTGTATTTATGACTTCCTCTCAATTTAGGGTTTGACACGGCTGAGGAGAAAACTAAATATAACCGGTGTTTGTATTTTCCCTCATAAGCCTATCGGGCATTGAAAAGGAAGGTCAGAACACAAGCTTTGTGAAAAAGGCTCCCAGTGCTAATGGGCAGCTGTATGTATCTCAGGGAAACAGTTTGTAACTAAAAATAGAGTCTCTCTAACTATAGCAACTCAGAGCATTTAATACCCAGATTCTACACGGGCAGAAATAAATCCCCAAAGGGTGTATGATATAGGAGGGGAAGAGTGTCAGGGCTGAAGGGGTAGGAAGAACTGTGCCCCCCAAATCCGAGGTTGTGTTAATCCGCTGGTGAGTTTCAACCAGGTATGTTACTGCATTCACAAGAGATTCTTCCCAGTCTCAAAGACAATTAGAAATCGGTTTGTAACAATGAAGCTAAAAGGAAAAACAGTGCACACGGGCTATTTTTAGCACACTAAGCCAAATTGTTAAAAAAAAAAAAAAAAGACCCGAGGGTAAGTATAAAGTAAGGAAATATAAATACTAAAAGGAAAAGGTAATATAAACTTCTTGGTGTGTAGCCATAGTTTACTAAAGATGTGAGATTTGGCTGGAATATTGAAGGCATTCATTTTAGAACGGCCATCTTGGTATTTTATTAGTTCAATTCAGGTATCTAGAAAGCCGCTTTCTAAGATGAATTTTAAGATTTTTAAGATTCTTTGGTTGCTGTTAACTAGCGCTATGGACTGAGTTGTCCTCCCCACCCCAAACCCACCAAGTTCATACATTGAAGCCTTAACCTTCCAAGTGGGGCATTTGGAGGTGGGGCCTTTTGGAGGTAATTAGATTCAGATGAAGTCAGGAGGGTAGGGGCCTCACGATGGCGTTAGTGCCCTTATAAGAAGAGGAAGACACACCAAGAGCCCCCCTCCTCTCTCTTTTTCTCTCTCTCTCTTTCTCTTTCTCCATCATGTGAGGACGTAAGAGGCCAGCTATCTGCAAGCCAGGAATCGATCCCTCATCAAGAACTGAATCAGGTGGCACCTTGATCTTGGACTTTCCAGCCTCCAGAACTGTGTCTCAGAAACAAATGTCTGCTGTTTAAGCCACCCAGTCTGAAGTATTTTGTTATAGAGGCCAAGCAAACTCATACAACCAACACTGCCACTATTGTGTTGAAAAGATAAACTGCATGGTTACTGTTCAGTAATCAAGGAATTCAGCATCTTTTTTCCTCCCCATATTTTTTTTCCTTCCTCCTAGAGGACTGAAATCCTTTGGAAACATCAACAGGTAAAGATATCTCCTAATACATGTTCTGATCCTCATTGGTCTTCACCTGATAAAATGTTTAAGGTATTTCCACAATGTGTAGATTTTAATTTTTAACTAAAAGGCAAGACCTGAGGAGCTGAGCAATTCTATGCCTATGGAAGTTTAGTATTAAAAAGAGGAGGACAGAGGCTGCCAGTGTTTAAACTACTTACGGTCACACCTTTGTTTGGAAAGAGCAATTGTTAGGATCTTGGCAATGGAGGATGACCTCATTCCATATATACAGGTAAATATAGTAAGGAGATAAAACTTCCCACATTGAAGGATTTTGAGCATGGTAATGCTTATTTATAATGTATTTGATGAATACCCTCCTTGTAACAACAACCATCAGATTAACTGGAGAAATGAAAACACGACAAAAATAGGAAAAGAATAGAATCATTCTTCTAAACCCTTCATGCACATTATCTCATTTTTCTTTGTATTTTGGGGTCAAAATTATAGTGGCAGCTATAATGGTACCCTATACTGATGGAGAAACTCAGTCAGAAAAGTTCAAGTGAGGGGATCATTTATTCCTCTCTGTTAGATGCTTCCTCAGAAACTTTAAAATAATAGCTTTCCATTTGGAGAGGACGTAGTCCAACCATTCTTACATTCTGTTGATGCATTTATTTTTTAACAGTGGTGAAGTGTCCAGAGCTGAGGAAGAAATTCCATGGCTATTCTCAGATGTATATACCCAAACATGGGTAAAGACAAGGAAACATTTATAGCACGGTGTATTGTTGAAATCCTCTAGGTTAAAAATGGAATATAACAAAACAAAACAAAAACATTGTGGGCAGCCTCCTTCCCCTGATGCAGACCTCTCGGGTAGGATTGGGTGATTTTTGTTGCTCTCTTCCCCAGGTTGTTTTAATGCAATGTGAGTCATATTAAATTGAACCATATGAAATTGCTGCTTTTGTGGGTCAGAAATGGTCAAATATTGGCAATTTCTTATGGTCATACTTAGAATGGATATTTCTAGGTTTATATTTTGCAGGTTGATTGTAAAATTGATCAACAGTAGCTCAGGCGTTTTAAACTTTCTCCTCCCCCTCTTTCTTACTCTACCGCTATGATTAGGTGACATTTCCATGTGCTACAGACTCCCTGGATGTACTCAGATTTTATTGGAACGCCAGAACGGGAGGAGGGTGGAGTGAGGAATTATCGACAATAAGTTTTTATCATCACAAGAATTAAGAGCCTGGGGCATAGATAAAATAGGCCTTAGGCTATATTTTATTCCCAGTGCTGACATGTACAGCTCTCTCTCCCACAAAAGAAAGGGTGAGTAGAATTGTCACTGTTAGGGAATAACTTGGAATTGGCTCTTATTAAGCAAGTCAATCATTTTCCAATGTCAGCAATAAATTATTTCCAATACACCTTATACCTAAAGTACATGGTGTCCTGACCCTGTGAATGAGAACCCTGGGTGTTGCCGGAGAATCTGTGGGAACAGAGGGGTTAAACTCTAAAGCCTTGAGCCTGGGCTCCTGGGAGCCTGTATAATGGGCCTACGGGGGATGATCAAGAATTCCGTCTGTCTGGAAATCTCTTTCAGTTTGGATCCAATCTATAAGTTAAAATCAGTTGCTTTAAAAACCCTCCCAAATGCTGCAGTCCCTTGGAGGAGGCTGGACAGAGCCTCAGGGGTGAGATCATTCAAGGTGCAGAAGAAGACAGAGCTACAGTGTGTCTGCAAACAAGCCCAACCACCATGCCCTGTCAGACAGGTGCTGCATTTCAAGAGGACAGAGAATGAGAGCAATTGCAGTAAGGCTCCGCTTGATAAAGACTGAACACTTAAAATTGCCGCTTAAAGCAGTTGCAGGCTGAGAATCATCTGCAGCCATATGAAATGCCTTGCTACAGAGAAACACCCCTAGAACCCCTGGAAATCGGTCTTCAGGTGACAGAATTGGGACTACGACAGCAGGAAAGGATGCAGACAGCATAGGCCAGGGACAGGCCCCTTAGCCCTACCTGGGTAAGAGTTTTCACTAGCTCCTTAGTGAGAAAGGCTTAGAAGCGAACACCAGAACTTTACAGAACGGTATCTGTCGTTTTCTGTTTGTTTTCTGGGTGTGGTGGCAGTCGCTGTGGTCCTGCTGGTGTGTGTGCACACATGCTTATATTAATTAGTTAGTCACCTCTAGCTTCTTATTTCGTAGTGTGGGTTTCATCACTTTCAATGGACTCTTTAAAAAGTCTTGAGGTGAAGAGTCTGTTCAGACTTTTTACGGACATATCTGTACCAGGTGGAATCAACTAAGTTCTTAGGAGATTCAGATCCTCCCAGGAGGCTGACCAGACAAAGAGCGATCCTTCCAGAGTGTGCCGGGGCTAGGCTGGGTGCAGTCTGGGCGTGTCCCACGAGAGGCTAGGACAACAGCTCGCTTGCCTTTGGTCACGTACTCACTGCTTATATTTGGCAGAGATAGGGAAGGAAACCCATTTACATATTCTTTTTTTCTCAGAGCATTGGGAGAGAGATAATCAAATTCTAAAGTCTTTCAAAATGTTATATAAATGATTTAGATGTCATTGGATATCATGATATGATTTGGATGATTTGGAGTTGGAGGTCATGATATGATTGAAAAAGGGACAAAGACTTGAATCTTAGGAGCAAATATTTGGGCCGTTACTTACATCAAAAAAAGGAAAATGAAATTTCCAAAAAGAGGCTAGTAGAAGCCCAATCAAATACAGGTAAAGACTTTAAGACAAGGTCAGCATTAAATCATCAATTATTTTCTCTCTCTCTTAATTTCAGTGTGCTAGTTGGACATGAGAAATTATGGTGATAGGAACAAAGTGGGAACTCTGCTTCGTCATGGACACTCAGGGTAAAGCTGAGTCTGATCCCACCAAGACTTCTACAACGAGGTAGGCCATCTGTGGGGTGAGACACAAATTCTGAGCTTGGGGGGAATGAACTTTACTTATATAAACATGCAGTTCAAATAAAAGTGGCATCTGGAACAAGAATTTCTAAATCTGTGTTTTGTCCAGTGGAGGTGAAGCATCTCCTCATTGTTGGTGCCTGCCATTTCTTAACTGTTGCTCTGGGAAGAGCTTGCACTTGTACCTGTACTGAAAGCAGCACTTGCACGGAAGGTCTAGGGCAAGGCTGCTGGGAGCTGCAGAATTGCCAGTCACTATAATGAGTAAGATCGTTTCGATGATCCTAAAAGACGTGCATTCTAATAATCCCTAAAAATATTTCTGGAGCAAGGCAGGGCATAAATACATAAACTGAAAATAAAAAGATGCATGTAACACTTTTGCACAGTTTAAGCAATTTGTGATTAGAGAAAGACAGGCTAGAAGGAAAAAAGTCTCCAACCTATTCGTCTAGTCTCACAGACTTCTGGTATACAGCCTTGATTTTTGAAGGTTCTGGTGGAGAAATGTGACTGGATTCCTGGAAAGGAAGGAGACATCAAACCTAGAGAAACAAGATTATTTACTTATTTATGGTTTATTAACATCTCTTTGGGTGGCAGCTCCATTTCCATTGCCTCAAATTTCTACATGGAGGGACTTCAATCAGAGCAGAGATTCTTGTATTTTGGGGGGGGTCTCCTTGGAAGTCTGACAAAGCCTGTGGACCCCTTTAAAAATAATGTTTTTAAACCTATACAATACAGTATTTAGGAGTATAGAGGAAATTAATTATAGCTAAAGGCCATTTTCAAAATACCCAAAAAAAAAAAGGAAGGTTGTGGTATAAATGTACATGAGTTTCTTAATGCGCTAAGTAACAAGATCGAGCGGCAGGTCTGAACTTCCGTGAGTCTCAAGTACCGATGACCACGAGTGGGATTCCAGATCTCTCCACAGTAGTAACGAGCTATGAAAGCATTTGACAGGGTCACACATGCTGCTCATATGAGTCTGGCTTATTGCTTCCTTTCATAACAGAAGGAAATGCTAAATTTCAGCTAGAGGTTAGTAGGTCAGAGAGAGGTCGATGACAATAAAGAAGTAGTTTTTCCCCTTTCCAATTTCATAGTCCCCCGGAATTCTCCCCAGGGTCCCCTTGTTCAGAGCCCCTGGCCACAGCTCTGCCCAGGAGGAGGTGGGAGGTGGGTTTCTCTGCCTGGCGACTTTGGAAGAGGAGCTCAGGCTGCTCAGCTCAGCCTCTCTTGGGCCTCCTTCTTCTCCTTCCAGCCTGTCTGCACAATTCGTATCTTCCTCTCTGTCCTGTAGAGCTGTAAGGGAGACCTGCGGTTTTGATCTGTGCCAGGCACTGAGTGGGCAAATTTATCTCTTTCAGGGGTTGGTGTTCCCAGTCCTTCGCAGTGGTCCTAAATAAACCACATGCCCCAGTCCAGCTTTGATCAGCCATAAGGCTGCCATTTTGGTCTCCAGATGTCTCTGTGGTACTCTGTCACCTCAAGGCAGCTTGAGTATGAGACTGAGATGCATAGACTCTGGAGGCAGATGGGTTGGGGGCACAGGCCGCCTCGGCTGCTCTCCACCTGGAACTTTGGAAAAGTGATTGATTTCTCCATCTCAGTTTCTGCATTAGTAAAATGAGGATGACGATAGAACCCAGCCCCAAGGGTTATGTGAGAATTAAAGGAGTTTATTCACATTAAGGTCTTAGGATGACATCGGGAACGGGGTGTAAGCTCAACAAATGCTAGTTTTCATGGTTCTGAATGGGGTGTGGGGAAAGATATGCTGCTGATGGAACCCCCAGACTTAGCAGCTTCTACTTGGGATTTAAAGTATCTAGTTCCCCTGATGGATGAAGTTAACTAGACACCTGTCAGAGCATATCTACTTGTGCTGGGTAAACACAACCAAAGTGTCAAACGTTGCCTGTTTGGGGGGAGACAGAATCTCTGTATATGCACTGATATGGCTGTGCCAGTTATTAAAATAGTGAGGCATTAGGCTGCACTCTGTGAAATCGCCAGTTTTGCAGTTTCCAAATGGTTAAATACCAGTAATTTCTCATGATTTAACCCGATATTTCCATACTGGTTGTTAAATACTGCCTCCCAGTCCCCAAAGGACCCACTAAGATTCCCTAGAGCTCTCCATCCACAGGGGTTTCCAGGATCTGGCTGTGGTGCCCGGCTGACATCCATTTTCCCTGTCTGGTGCCCATCTAGTTATTAAGGGAAAGGTTTTTAAGAGTCTTTTATTTACTGAGTATCTGCTGACTTAAGACTGTGTAAGGCCCTCAGCTTACGGTTTGGACTTCAATTTTCCTAAGCAATCACTTAAAAAACAAAAAGGATTCAAGACCTCTGATTGTTCACTTTGAAACATCAAGGCGTCTGCGACAGTTTTCGAACCTCTACGTTATGTCCCTCTAAGTCTAATTATCTCAGATCTCAGACACCTAAGATTTAGTGTCTGGTTTTCTCAGGAGAAGCATAGTGTGAGGACTGACTAAGCTGAGGTTCCTCAAAGGATTATCAGCAGGTACGGCTGAGGACAGGCTCCTGGGGGCCACGTGGTGGGGGCGGGGGTAAAGTCTCTGTGCCTGGCAGGGAGAAACAGACTGAACCTGGGAATTGGGTTATAGTGTTATTTCCTGGCACGTGTAAATCATCTCACACCAGCAATCCGACGTCTGAGCTAACCTGGGGGAGCAGACCACAAAAGAATGATTATTTGGCTTTTCAGAACCTTTGGAGTCGTCCCATGTGATTTTTTTTTCACGTCTGCGTGTTTCCCCTCCTGAAATAACCATTCACTGCTGAGGTGTGCAGCCCAGCCCAAATGGCGCTTCCTTCTCAAAGCCTCACAAGGCAGATTCTACACCCTGATGATTCCTGGGTCACATCAAGGCTGCACACAGGCTGCGTTCACCAGGGATCATGCGGATCCGAACTTCCTTCTTCCAAAGATTGCAAAGGTAGGAGGAAGAGGCTTGATGGAGAGGCGCACTAACTGAGCTCCTGTTATGAATCAAATGGTTCTGAGAAAAATTGTTTGATCATCCCTAGGCAAATATTTATGTTCCAGGCATGTTCTAGGCACTGGAGATAGAATGACAAGGAGGACACAGTCTCTACGCTCAAAGAGACACTGTTCCTAAGCTACCCTTCAAATCTAGATCTTTCTTTCCATTCACGAGGCACGGCTCTTAGTGAGGTTGTTTGCTAATCTCTCTCTCTTTTTGTAAGATCACATGAAAACACAAATACATGTGGAATGAGAACTAGATATATTTGCTTCACTGTCAAACCCTTTCCTTCTCCAAATAAAGAATTGTAATCACCACTCCTCCACCTCGACCCCTAGATAGTCTAGTACAAAGTAGAAGGGCCATAGACATAAACCGAAAGAAAAGAGCCTGGGGTAAATGTGCCTCTTTTCCCTCGTGACTGAAAACCAATGGACTTCTCCCATGTCTCTGTGGATTTTGGTGTGTAACACCCACGATAACACCAAGCGTTTGTCACCGGGCGACAAAGGCGGTGCATATACAAGCCAGGCCACCTGCGTGGAGAAGCCTGCTTAATTTACCAGCCAGCATGTGCAGATACTGAGAGGCCAGACTAAACTCAGCGGCGAGCTCACGCTCAGATAAGCAAGGTCAGACATCCCCAGGGCAGAGGTAATTACAGAAAAGGCAGCTCATTGCAGCCCAACAAATAGGTTGTCATTTGCTTCTTGCTTTCCTTTGGGCTCAGGGCCAGTGTTTTTCAGGGAGAATTATATTGTAATATTCATTTGCCAACAAAAAGAGCCGGTGCTTGGTTTTTTTGTAAGTACAACAAATAGTCTTATTGATCAAAACGTTTTGAATTTTATGGTTCTGGGGTCTAATTTTTCACTTTTAAGGTAAGTGGGTTTTAAAAAAATTGGTTGCATTTTGCTTATTTTTGCAACCATTTTGTGAAGTCTGTTTTTTATGCGTGATTCACTGTTGCATATTGAACGGTTCTTTTTTATTTTTATTTTATAAATTAACTCTTATTGGAGTATAGTTGCTTTACACTGTTGTGTTAGTTTCTGTTGTACAGCAAAGTGAATCAGCTATATGTATACATATATCCCCCGTTTTCTGGATTTCCTTCCCATTTAGGTCACCACAGAGCATTGAGTAGAGCTCCCTGTGCTATACAATAGGTTCTCATTAGTTATCTATTTCATACATAGTAGTGTATAGATGTCAATCCCAATATCCCAATCCATCCTCCCCCACCCCCGCCCCCGGTATCCATACATCCGTTCTTTATGTCTGTGTCTCTATTTCAGTGAACAGTTCTTTTTTAAATGAGAGTAATATAACTGCTATATGTGACCAGGTGAAGATACTACAGATGAAGTATTCTGTACATTTTTGTGTCCAAATATATTTCTGATTGGGGAAGTTCCTCTGAAATGCTAGTGTGAAGTTCGTCTTTGGATGAGAATTTTTACAAAGAGTTGTGCCTATCAAATGTAGTATTTTCTAATTAGCAAAATGACTTTGAAACAAACAATCTAGCTATGTGTCTAAGGAGCAACGTGTTTAATTGCCCTGTGATAAACTATCAGTGAAACACACAGCTGGATAACAGATAGCAGTAAAACCTGTCAATAAAACCAATATTGTTCTGCCTCACCAGCTCTGCTCACTTGTTTGAGTGCTGAAAGCAGAATTTTACTGGAGAATCATTTAAAAGACGTTTAGGCACGCTGGAACACATCCCAGCTTGTATGATATGATTTGGTGAATTTTTTATCCTTCAAAGCTAATCATAAAGGAGCAAAACACATGCAAAAATATTAGGTAAAAAGTTTCCTCCTTTGAGGACACGTGTGTCTAAAAGGAGAATGCAGGGCTTCCCTGGTGGCGCAGTGGTTAAGAAGCTGCCTGCCAATTCAGGGGACACAGGTTCGAGCCGTGGTCCGGGAAGATCCCGCATGCTGCGAAGCAACTAAGCTGGTGCACCACAACTACTGAGCCTGTGCTCTAGGGCCCGTGAGTCACAACTACTGAGCCTGCGTGCCACAACTACTGAAGCCCATGTGCCACAACTACTGAGCCTACGCCCTAGAGCCCGTGCTCCGCAACAAGAGAAGCCACCGCAATGAGAAGCCCGCACGCCGCAACAAAGAGTAGCCCCCGCTCGCCGCAACTAGAGAAAGCCCACGCACAGCAACGAAGACCCAACGCAGCCAAAAAAAAAAAAATTAAAAATAAATAAATAAAATAAATAAAAAGAGAATGCAGCCAGTATTATCGGAGCTCAGATCAAATGTTGGCTGCGCCTGTTTCTTATGTATGAACACTGTGTACTGGACCAGTGTGATTACCATCTAATTAGGGTACACTTCACTTGAGGTTAGTAAACACTTTCATCACAGCAGTATTCTTGGTCTGCTTTATGATGTTTATTATTAAACATTTTGTGATATTCAATCTGCTGGACTCTTAATGTATTAGGTGATTTTTGCCTATCACTCTGATTTGGGTGGATGGGAATTACCATGATTTTATATTCCAGGTAGGAGGCTGAACATATTTAAATTACCTTTCAGGAAGAAACAAGTAAAGATTAAGACCCAGAGAGTGTGTAAGGCTGTGGTGACTGTGTCCTCCGGCTCTCCTGCAGGCTGCTCCAGCGTCCTTCTGATAACAGCCCTCTGTTTCCCTTTCAGTGCTAACCCTGCACATTCCACAGGAACCTGGTGGGGCTGGTGGCCACAGTGGCCTGTCCTCTCCTCACCATGGGAGCGAGGCACATGCCTCAGACTATCCCTTTGGCACAGCTACAGTGATTGGTTCGGAGATTGGTACATGGACCAGTTTAAGCCAATCACTGACTGCCTCCTCTAAAATGTCTCAGTTGGAGTTAACCATTTTCTGCTGGAGTGGCTAAATGGCGAGGGTGCAGCTGGCAGCCACCAGAGGTCACCTTGGAGAGACACAGGTTGAAGAATGAAGCCAAGCTAGATGGGCATTTGGTTTAGGAACTCAAGCACAGCATTCTGTGTTTTACAGCTCAGGGGTAAATGACATAGGTCCTTCCAGACAGAGAGAAACAAGGCTTTGGTTCAATGCCTGGGGAAAGCATCTTTCTCCTCCTCCCTCCCTGTCCCCATTCACTTGTCCCTCTGTGGACATGAACATAGAAGCACAGAGCCCTAATTGATTCATGTAATCATCCTATAACCATAGGACAAACGACCTTAGGATGGAGCTGACATTGTGTTTAGCAGAACAGAGAGATAGAAAGAACCTGAGTGTTTCATGACACTGTCCAGTCCCCCGATCATCCAAACCTTATCAAGACTTCCAGATAAGTAAGTCATACGTTCTGCGTTAAAACCTTTAGATTCCAAAAAGCGAATGCAACCAATACAACGAGTTTTTTAGTGTTCTTTTCTGGGCTCAGGTTTTGAGTCCTGGAGAATAAATAGAGCAGGGAAGGAGGTAAAAGGAAAACATTTCCCAGAGGAGGACTGAATAGGATGGAACACAGAGAAAGAGCATGGAACACCAGAAAAGAAACTTTTCGTGCTTTGCAATGTGCTGGAGGGTACACTCTCTCCAAGTTGTCTGAAGATATGATTACTTTTTCCTATTACTCGGGGATAAAGGCTCCTTTTCTGTAATTTTCCTTGAAGCCCTCTAAATCACACTACACGGAAGGAAAGACCTGCCCAGGGTTTCCAGGCAAAGAGCATAAGGTTGGGCCACAAGTCCAGCAAACAATAATCAGAGCTAACATTAACGTTTACAAACCACATTCCACTTTACAAAGGGCTGCCACTACCTGACTTCATTTGGGCCTGAGAGCAACTCCCTGGAGTAAATTTGTATCATCTACACTGTACGGATGAGGCAGCCAAGACTCAGGGAGGTGAACCGAATGGTACAGGACTGCCCGGCTGGTGTAGAGAATCCAGGACTAAACGCTAGAGCGCCGACCCCGGGGCTTCAGTGCTGCAACCACCCCGCCCCGCTTCTCTGCTCTTCCACGTGGCCTCTCTGTTCCCTGGCAGGCAGCTGCTTCCTCTGAATTCAGAATCAGCTTTCCTTGCTGGCATCCCTTTGGAAAGGCAGCCCCAAGCCTTTCCTTATCGGTTTGCGGTTGCTAGAGTTCTCTTACCATGAAAAGGGCTATATTTCTTGGAATCTAATCCCCTTCCTTATCCACTCCCTCTTCTCCATGACTTCACCGGGCTCCCTGTTGGTTTTGAATTAGAAACACCCTCGGTGGACAACAGGAGTCGGTTTCTGCATTTGATCCAAAGGCAGAGCAACCGAATGAATTCTACACAGTGGTGAACTTAGTGGATCATTACATCTTAAGTAAGCCCCAGGAAATGTGATGAAACAATAGAAAAAGTATCCTTCATATGAGCTGAGAGTGAGTGAGCTCTTGGGTTTTTCATAATACCCATGAGGTGACTGATGTCTTACCATAAATATGGAAGAAAAAAAAGAAGAAAAACAGTGAAAAGGCGTGAAAAGGCAGGAGAGAGGAAGGGAAATAAATATCTATACAAACACTGGGAGTCAAAGAGGATATATATGCAATAATTTTCTAACCTCTAAAGTTTTTCTCTCATTTTTGAGTTCAATTGGGTATTGCTTGCTAAGCACAATTAGCCGTTGCACAGGGGCTCTTGGGTACCGCTGAATGCATTAACTCGGTAATTTGTGGGAAGGGCTGATGGAATTAGCAGCTGACAAAATGGCAGATAGAATCAAGAACCTTACTGACTCACAAACCGGTTGATCTGGCCCCCAAACATCTATTATGTTTATTTGTTAATCTCACGTACAGAATATAGAGAACTTACAAAATGGTGTTGATCATTTCCTATAGTTGTTTACTTTTCCTTCTCCCAGTAAGCCCTTACAAATTAAAATGAGAAGTAAAGGTTAGGAATTAATAGGTCAAATTTTGTTTTCATCATTTTCCCCAGTGCTCATTTGCATTTCTGATGGCCAAAATCCCTCCCTTCCTGCTTTAGTGAGGCATGCTATTGTTTCATTCTGTCTTATAAATATATCATGATTTAGCTAAGGTGAAACTTGGAAGAGGGTCAGAACATGTTAACCAGGGTTTGTTAGGTCAAGAGAACTTTCAGTCATATTGTCCTAGACTTCCAGTCCTGCTCTGTGGCTTGTGCTGTCTTTGAATCTCCTGATGTGGGAGATTTGGGTGCTGGGGTGTCTACACTCAAGAAAATGATAGGATGAGTTTCATATATACTTAAACTTCATCTTTTAGAGTCGGGTGGCAGCCAATTTATTTAAAGCACAGATGAATAAGAGGAACGCTGAAAGGGAACATTTGACTCATCCTTATCTTTACTTTGAGGATGACGATAATCCTTGGAGTCAAGGAACATGAAAATAAGCCATGTGATGGTGGATTCACCTGATTAGCTTCATTAATAGAACTGTGAGATTTATTGAGAATAATTAGCAATTGGATTTGTTACAAGTCTTAAATGTTAATATGAAGAAGGTAATATAAGGAAAGCTTTTAGATATATCAGATGAAAGAGTTAGTTATAGTATAGGTAAATGTGGGAAAACATCTGCAAGGTTTATCCACGTAACATTTTTTAAGTTGTCATACCAGTATATTTGGGTAGTAAAAACTGTCCAAGAGGACAGACACCATGGCATGCTCATCCTAGCTAGTGTTTCTCCGAATTGATGGGGGGGAACTTGGTAACTGGAGAAAAGGCATATAAGTTGTGCAATCATTCTGAATTTGCATTCACTTAATGAAAGATTTTTAATGCTTTAATTTGCTTTTACTTTCTCTGGACTTCACGATTCTTATCTCACTGCCCTGGTATGCATTTACATAGCATAGCTCAGTTGTCCAGGACTTTTTCTTTTTTCTCTTCTTTTTTTTCCACTTTCTATCTAATCCAAAGTGGAGTTGAGATGACGGATGAGGGCCGGATAGTATTAGCGAGTCATGAATAGGTCAAGGAGCGTGAGCCAGCCGTGCCGCAGCTTCATGCTGTTTACAGCTTTTCTCTCTTAAGGTTTCTGATCTGTATGTGTTTGGCAATGATGAGAGTCAAAGGAGGTCATCTTTCCAGTTCCTGTTTCAGAGAGAGTAACAGGCAAACAGCGGCAGCAAATAGTCACCGTTATTTAGCACACAATAGAAATGCTTTTATATCCCTAATCTCATTTAATCCTTTCAATAACCTGGGAGAAAGGCAACGTTACTACATTTGATGGATGAAGAAAAGGAGATGCAGAAAAGTCAGGTAATGAGCTCAAACTTGCACAGCTGGTGAATGAAAGTGTTAGAGTTTAAACCCAGCTTTGTCTTCTGCTAAAGCCTGTGCTTTTGTTACTCTACTTGGCTGCTGTTTGGAAAGCGAGGTTTTGAGAAGGTAGGGGATGAGATGGGGGCCACTGGTTATACGAGTCTTTCTACATTTGTCACATTCTGTCTTGGTTACATTTTCCTCTGGCTTCTCCATCCACCATGCCCAAGCAAGAACAATGGGGATATTAGTTGTCACTGGTTCACAAGTAAAAGAAGCTAGTCTTGTAAAGCTAACTTCAGAATGCTGTTCTGCCGTGTTTCCATGTTCTATACCAGAGGCTCAGCTCTTTGCATTGAGCAAATTATTAAGAAATGTTTAGAGGGGATTCCCCGTGAAATGTAGATACATTTTATTTCAAAATTTGGGTACAAAAGATCCATCATCATTTATTTGCATCTCAGTCTTACTCTGTCAGCTCTGTTAGTCTGAGTCAGTGATTCTCAAGCCTTGGTATGAATAAGACTCATCCAAGGGTGAATCAGTTGGCGTTCTTCAGTTGCAAGTAACAGAAATCTTCTCTGGTTACTGTAAGCAGCAAGGGTTTGGGCAGCTCTCAGAACTAGAGGGAAGCCTGGAGAACAGGGACAGAAAAAGGAGAGAGACAGGCAGCTCTAAGGGTATAAATAGGAGGAACTTTTTTTTTTTTTTTCTCTACAGTCAACATTGTGATTTCATCGAATTCCAAGATTTACAAATAACTTTCTATAGTAGTCAGAATTCTAAGATGGCCCTTAAGATTCCCACCCTCTATGTATTAGTCAGTGTTCTCTGGAGAAATAGAATCGATAGGACATATATATATATATATATAAATAATATATATGTGAGATATATATACATACATATAACATATATTGTGTCCAGTATTTTTGCCATAAGCATCTTTGCCACAGACATCTACATTGTGTAATTAATTGTCTGTAAAACAATATTGCCATGCAAGATAAAATAACTGGTTGACAGTTTGGTTTCCTTTCTCCATTGACGTGATACTCCCATATTTATATCACATACATCTTAGCCCTCATAACGGTCTATACAGTGATGAGTGGACATGACAGTCTTAAAATAGTGGATGATAGCAACGATGTATATGGACTTGTTAGAAAATACAGTGATAAAACTTACTGGAAATGTGAAATAAGAGACTGTAAAGTCAGATTACATACCATTAGAAAACGATAACTTATCAATTTACAAATCCTTTGGTAATTTGAAGGCCCAGAATTGAACCACATTTCCCATAGAACTTTGGAATGTCTATCAATGAACACGGGACAGTGTGCCAAGAACAAACAACAGTGTAGAGGCTTTTACAAGGCAGTACAAAGCTTCATGTACAGATATGCATCCTAGTATTTAGAAATTGATACCTCTCTTGATGAAGGAAGAAATTTTAGCAAAAAAGAGAAGTGTGATGCTAAATGAGGAGACAAATCAACAAGCAAAAAAAAAAAGAAGTATAAAATACTATGAATGACAGACTTGGAAGACAAATGTTTAGGTACACCCACGAGACAAAATTAGTTATTTGTGTACTACTGCCATGAATCTACATGCATTTAAATGTATTCATGTATTTTATATTTTGCAATAAAATCTTTTAAATTTTGTTATTCATTTCTCATGCTTCACGTTTATGTCCTTTTGCGTGTCCCTTTTAAAATTCTTCGTGATTTTATTTTTTTGGCAAAATTGCCTTATGGCCAATTAGTTTTGCAGTGAAAATGTAAAGTCTTCTTAACTTTGTTATTTATTTTTCATGTTTCATTATGTCCTTCTTAATGTCCCTCTTTTTTTGTTGTTGTTATTTTATCTTTTATGACATAATTGTCTTACAGTTAGTTATGTGGTGAAAATGTTTGCGATGAAAATGCTTGCGGCAAAAATGCTTATGGCAAAAGTACCTTTGTACTTTGTGCTTTTGTAAAAAGTGTACAAGTACCTTTGTATACACACACACACACACACACACAAAGAGATTTATTATGAGAGATTGGTTCACGTGATTAGGAAACTGAGCAGTCATACAATCTGCTGTTTGCAAGCTGGAGGCCCAGGAAATCCGGTGGTACAGTTCTAGTCTAAACCTGAAGGCTGGAAAACAAGGAGCGCCCATGTTCCAGCTCAAGAGAGCGAATTCACCCTTCCTCAGCCTTTTTGTTCTGTTCAGGCCCTCTACAGGTTGGATAATGCCGGCTCGCACCGATTAGGGTAATCTTCTTCACTCAGTCTACCATTCAGGTGCTAATCTCTTCTGGAAACACTCTCACAGATACACCACAGATAATGTTTCACCAGCTATCTGGGTACCCCTTGGCACTGTCAAATTGACAAATAAAATTTACCATCACACCCTGGTATACACGTCCTGTATAATCCCCTCCCCTTGAGTATGGGTGAGATTATGAATATGATGGGATATTACTGCCAGGATCAGGTTACTAATCAGTTGACTTTGAATTCTTCAAAAGAGAGGATTATCCTAGGTTTGTCTGATCTAATCAGCCAAGCTCTTAAAAGAGAGCTGAGCCCTTCCTGGGGTGAGGGATTCTATGAGAAAGAGATTCTCTTGCTGACCTTGAAGCTGAAATCTGGCAAGGACTGGCCACATGGCGGGGAGCTGTGGGGATCTCCAGGAGCTGAGAGTGACTCTTGAGCAACAGCCAGTCAGAAAGTCGGACCTCAGTCTTATGGCTGCAAGGAGCTGAATTCTGCCATCAAGCCAGTTTGGAAGAGGACCAAAGCCTCACTGCAGCCCCAGCCAAAACCTTGATTTCAGCCTGTGAGAGCCCCAAAAGGGAATTCGGTCACACTGTGTCTGGACTTCTGACCTACAGAATTGCTGAGGTAATAAATGGATATTGTTTTCAGCTGCTCAGTTAGTGGTACTTTGTTACAGAGCAATAGAAAAGAAATATGTACCATCCACGTGCTGATGACTCTAAAATTTACATTTCCAGTCCAGTCTTCTCTCCTGAACTTCGGTCTGATATCCAACCACCTACCTAACATCTCTACTTGGATGTCTAACCAGACATTACAAACTTAACATGTCCCCAGCTGGGCTCCCCAGCTTCCCTTTCTCCTAGCTCACTTCTCCTGCAGCCCTTTTGTGTGAAAAATAACAACGCTATACTTACAGTTGCTTAACTCAGAGACTTTGAATCATGTTTCATGGTCAGTCCATCAGTTTGAAACTTTGACTCTAGTTTCAAAATATTTCCAGGATTAATGTCTTTGCTATCACTCTGAGCTATGTCCCCAATGTGTTTCGCATGGAATAGTGCCGTAGTTTCTCATTGGACTCCCAGATTTCATCCTGGCTCTCCTACAGCCTATTTTTTTTTTTTTCGGTACGCGGGCCTCTCACTATCGCGACCTCTCCCGTTGCGGAGCGCAGGCTCCGGACGCGCAGGCTCAGCGGCCATGGCTCACGGGCCCAGCCGCTCCG
>NC_041215.1:127209902-127257907 GCF_002837175.3 Physeter macrocephalus | reverse complement strand
GGCGAACCCGTGTCCCCTGCATCGGCAGGCGGACTCTCAGCCACTGCGCCACCAGGGAAGCCCCTACAGTCTATTTTAAATGCACCAACCAAAGTGATGTTGTTGAATGAAAGATGAGGTCGCTCATCTGCTTAGAACCTTCAGTGGCTCTCCGGTAGACTGAGTTACTGATCTCGATTCTCCATCTCTTCCTTTGCCATATGACTTTGCAAACCCTCTCATTAGGGGGGAAGTATGCTGCCCCATTCTCTGACTTGGGCCTGGCCATGGACTTGCTTTGGGCAAGTAGATAGAAGTGGGGAGGGGTGTGCAGAAGTGACAGTGTCTCGGTCCTTAAAAAGCCCAACTTGTGTTTCCACTTGCCCTCTGTACCCTGCCCTCGCTGTGAGGACATGACGTGGCCAGCCCAATTGTTCAAGGAGGGTGGGACACGTGGAGCAGACACAGGCCCAAGCTGCCACCTCATGCTGTCCAGCTGAGCCCAGCCTAGACTTGGCTGGTTCCAAGCTGCCCAGTAGGCATGTGAGCAAAAGAAATGTTTCTACATGTCACAGAGAGTCTGTGCTTGTTTCTTTCCAAGCAGTAGCTGATTGAGACAGGCTCAGAAGAGAAGCCAAAGTATCTCCAATAGTCTACAGGGCCAATAGGCTCTGTGAATTCTATCCCCACAATAGCCCTAACCTCTTCCATGCCACTCGCTGCTCGATTGCTGTGCTCCAGCTGCACTGGCCTCTTTGCTTATCCTTGACCTTGCTCACTTCCATTCAGGACTCCGCATTTGTTTCCTTTGAGAGTCTGCTGGTTTGCCCTCCACTGCCTTCGGGCTTTCACTCAAATGTCATCTCATTGAGAGCTGTTTGCAATTGCAACCTCATCCGTTTTCTTTCCCTGCCTCCGTTCCTTGGACTATTTTTCTTACGGTGATTAAAAAAATTTTTTTGACAGTACTTATTGCACTGCTACATATTTATTTTACTTTTTACTGGTTGACAACCCTCCCACCCCCAACTCGAATGTAAGCTTCACGAGGGTAGGGATTTTTGTCTGATTTGTTCACTCCTGAGTCCCTAGTTCCTGGACTGGTGCTCAGAAATATTGATTGAATAAATATCCACATACATGAAATCATTTCTGACCATTTTAACAGGGAGCCACTTTTTTTTTTTTTTTTTATACTGTATCATTCTGCTGAAGAACCAAGTCTCAGGAGGGATTAGGCCTGGCCCGGGTCTCACTTCCACTCCTTGGCCAGGGCAGAGCAAGATACTTTTCATTTTAACTGGGAGCCACTTTTTTTTTTTTTTTTTTCTCATACTGTATCATTCTGCTGAAGAACCAAGTCTCAGGAGGGATTAGGCCTGGCCCGGGTCTCACTTCCACTCCTTGGCCAGGGCAGAGCAAGATACTTTTATTCACGGTCCCTCCAATGGGGAGGGGAGATTCCTGGCTGTAACCTAAAGAAGGGGGAATGGATGACAGGAAGCCCAATGCCAGAGAGTGGTCTTTGATGCTGGGCTCAAGCTAACTGTGCCCATCCTCATACCTTATTCTAGAGCTTCCGCCTCAGTGTCTGCGGCTCACATTTTGAGAAACGTAAGATGCAGTAAAACACATTAGGAAAGTCCTTTGGGAATCTAAAGAAAGATGGGGAAATTGAGTCTCTCCTCCATGTGCAAGGGGAAGAGGAAAGCCCATTGGAAGCCTTTGGACGAAATAAGTCCCGGGGATCTGGGGTGATGAACCCACACGGGATAGGAAGCATCCCCAGGGATTAAAGAATCCCCAGCCTTCCCTAACTGTTGGCATCTGGAACCCCGGATTGAGCCCCTCACCACCCCTCTGGTCTTTCCTCCGCCAGAACCGCCGTCGCAGGTCTCAGAGGCCCCGTGGGCCTGGGCTGCCATTTCCTGGTTAGCAGGGAAGAGGTGAAAGGTGACGCCGGCTTCTGCCTGGCGTCAGGGCTGCCACGCTGGTTGGCCTCCCAACGGCACTCTTCCACTGTCGCCTGTGTGGCGCAGGTCTCTGTGACTGCAGTGCACTGCAGCTGCATGGAGCCCGTGACGGGCCCCTGTGGGCTGGCCCCAGGACCTGACCGCACCATGCAAATGGGGGAAAGAGCATTCTGGGCGACAGATACCAAGCAGCTGACCCATTTTTGGAAAGCAGATTATTTGTAAGCTGGACGTTGTCTGCACTTTTAGGGAAGGAGAATTACACAGTCTTTCTAGGTAAAGTGACTCAACATTTACTAGTTTGCTGAGATGGACTTCCTTCCTTACCAATCTTCCTGCCAGTTTGATGTAAACATTAACTTGGGTTGTCGGTCATGAAGCTGGAATATGGTCTTTGATTTACACAAGAAGAAACACTTGTCCCCAGCTTTTACCAGCGTGCCTTTACCATGGTTTAATCACCCAATTATTCATCTTCAGCACTTTCTGTTCAGTGGGAGTAAATGTATTTCTTTTTTTTTAATGAATTTTATTTAATTTATTTTTTTATACAGCAGGTTCTTATTAGTTTTCCATTTTATACATATTAGTGTATATATGTCAATCTATATTTCTTATCTATAGATAGCTCATGTAAAAATTGATTAAGGAGGTGAAATTCCATGAATAACTGTGAGTTCTTTAGAGACTGTTGTTATTTAAATTCATGAATTTATTCTGCATTTTGCTAATGTGTTTATTGGTTTGTCATCTTACGTACTGTTATTAGTTTAAGCCATGTAACATTTTACTTATAATTTTAATACCATAGGGTATTTCCCTTTTTAAAAAAAAAATGTTATTTATTTATTTTATTCTTGGTTGTGTCGGGTCTAGTTGCGGGATCGTTTGTTATGGCGCGTGGGCTTAGTTGCCCCGCGGCATGTGGGATCTTATTTCCCTGACCAGCGATCGAACCCATGTCCCCTGCATTGGAAGATGGATTCTTACCACTGGACCTCCAGGGAAGTCCCTACCACAGGTATTTCTAAGTCCTGGAACTTAGGTGTGAAGGGTCAGAAGTGCTTGAATAATGATAACAATAGTAGCGACAGCAGCAGCGGTAGTAACAGTAATAATAATATTAGCAATCGTAATAAATCTAGAAACAACCGTTTCTGAGAATTTCTTGTGTGCAGTAGACAGTGCTATTCCGTCCTTTAAGCTTTCAAATCCCTGATTCTTCTCACGAGGCTCATTTAGGGAGTGGAGGCTTTAAAGTCAAGGAATATGGGTCTGAGTTCCACCTCTGCCACTGAACTGGCTGTGTGACATCCGGCCAGTTACTTAACGTCTCTGTAAAGTGGGAGTAGCAATTCCTATCTCCCAGGATCTTTGTGAAACTAAAGTTAAATGCAATGGTGTAAATAAAGGCCTGGGTATGAAGTCAAATAGTCATCTCTTAAAAAACGACGGCTCCTAATAATGATATGCATAGATCGTATGTTACACATAGCAAAGCTCCTTATCTGTGTGAACAATCAGAGAGGAGTTGAGCGAATATGGAAAACTCCTGCCACTCAGGACTCAAGGAGACAACACAAACGTTTTGATTTTAATTGATCATCACAATTTGCTAACCGTCAGTAAATGAGAAGATAGAGGAACTTCCAAGGGCTCTGCCCTGAACTACATCCCCAAATCTAAGATGCACACAGCATCAATTGTTGCTTCTAAACACTTTATTACTTTCTCACTGAGGTTTCAGTCTTTGAGTTGTGCAAATACCATCCATAAACAGCAGAGTTCGTGGGAGGTGGAGGCTGGGAGGCAGGAAAGACACCCTTTAAAAAAATCCTTTGCCCAGGATAATTGTAAACACTGGAGAATGCTGCGGGCAAGTTAGCATCTTAATCTATGGGAGCAAAAGGCATGGTGATGCTTTTCCCATAAGAGATACATCTATTTTGGAATTCTTAGTAGCTTACTACTTTCTCTACCATGGGAGTCAGCACAGTTTGGATTTACTGACTCGCTGTCTCTGGAGTGTTTTCCTCTGAATTTTAAACCAAGAGAAAAAAGAAGAAGAGATAAAGAATGGTGGAAGAAATGCAAGGTCAGGAAGAAAAACAACGGGGAAAAAAAGGAAAGAAGAGGAAATGGAGAGGAGGGGAAAGTGGAGCAAAGGAAGGAGGGAAACGAAATTAGTGTGCTGTTACAGAGGGCTAGAGATAAAACATAATACTTCACTTTCTTCCAACTGAATAAAAGTCGAAAATATTCTCTGATTATTTAAGTATTATTGAAAATATTGGTTCAAAATTTGAGTCATTTTTCAATCTGTAAGCATTTTATTAAGCTAACTGCAAGTGTTTTTTGAGTATTTACTGTGTGTCTAACTGTACCAGGTGCTGAGGCGACAGGCTGGGCTTACCGATGGATCTATATCTGCTCCCTCAGAGCCTGTGGTCTGGTTGGGGATTTAAAGCAATTAGAAAATTAGATAGCCTATAATCAAGAAGCAAAACTGATAGAAAGGCAGTTTGTTTTAATTCCACAGGCTTCTAGAAAGAAAAAAAATAAGAGTGGCCGAGTTAAATACCTTTGGGAAGTTCTGCAACCTGCTGCTACTAAGAGCATCACTGTATTAATGTGTTACTTTTCCCTCCTACAGTAAAGGAACTGTCTTAGCCCAGGTTTCCTCAAGGGCAGAGGCTGCCTAGGCTGTGTGCAGGGAGTTTATTAGGGAGTGTGAACCCAGACAGCAAAGGGGAGTGAGGATGGAAGGAAGGAGACGAAGCCATCACAAGTGCTGGTTACTGAGTCTGAGTCGCCACCATGAAGGCCACCTGGTGCTCGACCTTGTGGGTCTTTTCTGCTGGCAAATGAAACCAAATCACGGGAAAGTAGGGTGAGAAGTTGAGAAAGAGAGGATGGAATCTTGAGAAGCATCATTTCAGCCTGAGACTGGAGCCCCGTCAAACGTGTCTCAGACTTGTCCACCTAGAAGACGAAAAAGGGAACATTGATCCACTGGCTTCTGAAATGCCTTGGTCAAGGACGACACCCACATGGATTGACTCCCTGCTCCTCTGGGTTGCACTTACGGGATGGCTGGGCAGTCCCCATGGGAGAATAGTGCTGCGGGGTCAGAGATGCTCTGCGGTGGGAAGTGAGAGGCTCCAGGCAGTTGAGCAAAGTGAGGCATTGCCGACTGGCACGTACGTCAGCCTGGTTAAAGCCTCACGGACTTGGACTCTACGAGCAGTGGATGGAGGAAGAGGTGGACCCAAGAAGATTCGGAATGGTGCACGAGTGCTGGCCCATCCAGACACCTGTTGAAGCTTTAAAAATCCTTGTTATCTGCCATCCCGTGGAATTATTCTTCTTCTGAAGTTTGGTAAACATGGGACTACTTTCTTTGAGTGGTAGGGGTAGGAGTTGGTCCAATTTCAGACAGGGCTCTATCCAGGGGCTCAAATAATTTTTCTTAAATCTCTCTTTTTCTCAACTTTTGCCCTTCTTTGCTGTGTTTTGGATCCATTTGCCAGCGGGCTTCTTTGCCACGTGGTAGGAAAGATGACCTCTGGTAACTTGCACTAGTTCACCTGTCCCACTCTTCCTTTTGCTCCTCGGCACACAGCCGGACTATTTATCCCAGCCTCACTTGCAGTTAGGTGTGACCATGTGATGGGCTCTGGCTCATGGAAGGTGCGCAGAGTGATACACGCCATCGTCCCTTGTGAACTTTCACTCTCTCTTACTCTCTTTCCCCAGCTGCCAGTAGGCTGCAGGGGATTCAGTGAGGACACCACGGTCCTGGGATGGAGGAAACCTGGGTTCCCGAGTCACTGCTTGGAAGGTCACCTGCCAAGCGCCCATATTGGAGTGATGTTAGGTAAGAAAAACACTGCCGTAGTGGTTTAAGCCACTGCGATTTTGGTATTGTTTGCTATAGCACCTAGCCTCCCCTAATACCCTCTCATGATCCACATGTCCCCTCAGTTCTTGAAAAGAATTCTCATTATCTCTGCTCGAGTTATTTGACAAACATCCTGGACTCATGAGAATTTCCAGGGGACAGGGTGGGGGGCAAGGAGGAGATGCTTGATCCTCACCAGAAACACATGGAATGGAACCAAATAGTTTATAAAGTGAAGAGATATGGGACAGGAAAAAAAAAAATGCCATGGCAGTTGTTACAGGATGATATACACCAGCATCGGAGTCTAGGCTTGGCTTTCCCATAACTGAAGTGTGCAGCCCTGGGCATATGCCACTCACCTATTCCAGGCCTTGGTTGCTTCCTCGGGACAATGTGAGAGTTGGGTTAGATGATTTCTAGTGCTTTTTCTCAACTCTGAGATACTTTGGTAATAAGATGATAAGAGAGTAAGCTGGACAGTTCCTATTCTTTCCTGTGTGGATTGAGTGACACTGCAGAGGTCCTCTGCTCCCTCATCTTTACAAGCGTCGTCGTGGGGGTTGTGGGCTGCTGCCTGTCATCCTTGGCACTGCCTTCAGCTGTGCTGGTGTTCTAAACGAGAGCTGGGATGTGGTGGAGCCAGAGGGGATGGGTCACCTCTGTGCAGTGAAGAAGCAAAACACAGGCAGCTCTTCCGCTGGTTCTGCACCTGAAGAGGCAGACTACTTGCCCATCCGTCTCACACTTGGGCAGGGGTGTTTTGAAAGAAGCAAGCAAGGAAGTCCCAGGACCAGAGCTATTTCCCTTGTTGATGGTCTCCCTGGTTGTCCTGTCTTCTAGCTCTGGAGCTTTCTTCCTAAACAGTGGGTATGATGAGGGAAATAATTACCCTGCCCACTTGATAGATATTTAATCAGGAAGGGCATTGAGTGCAGATTTAGAAATGGCAGAGTTAGGTCAGTTCAGTGGCTGGCAGCCACGTGCAGAGGCCACGTGGGTGGAGCTGAGAACAGAGGGATCTAGTGAGAAAATGCAGAAGCAAAGCAAGCGTTTCCAGGAGCATGTAGAATTCCCGGAAGGGGGCAAGGCAGTGAGAAATGGCATTCATAGGGATTTACAGGAAAAATGGCAAAGGACAGAGACAAACAGTAATAACCACATGCTGAGTCATTTTGGAGGCATCCGTAAGGTCTTAGTTGCCTCCATAAGAACATGTCAGACTGTGACAGAAGAGGGAAAGGGGAAAAGAAGTACCAGGCCAAGTAGGTTTGAGGTGCAGACCTAGCTGGTCCTGGCTAGATGACCTTTACTCTATTTCTACGAGGAGGGATCTGCGGTCACAAATAGTACTGGTGGTTGTGTTTTAAAGGGAATTGTTAATTATGCCCGCTAATTTTTCTCATGCTAATCCCTTCTAGGGGCAAGTCCTTCTTAAGCACCCTGATCAGGTATTTTTCTATATTAGGTGTCTTACTTACTTACTTACTTACTTACTTACTTACTTACTTATTTATTTCTGTTGACGTATAGTTGATTTACAATGTTTCAGCTGTATAGCAAAGTGATTCAGTTATACAAATATATATATATTCTTTTTCAGATTCTTTTCCATTATAGGTTATTACAAGATATTGAATATAGTTAGTTCCCTGTGCTAAACAGTAGGCCCTTGGTAATTCTCTATTTTATATATAGTAGTGTGTATCTATTAATCCCACATTTCTAATTTATCTCTCCCCTCCTTCCCCTTCGGTAACCATAAATTTGTTTTCTGTGTCTGTGAGTCTATTTCTGTTTTGTAAATAGGTTCATCTGTACCATTTTTTTAGAGTCCACCTACAGGGATCCTACTCTGAATCTAAGTTGATGTCTTTGCATATTAGGAAAACTAATAGTGCAGCACTCAGACACCTTGTCATGAGGGACTAAGTTGTGTCCAGGGAGAGGGATGCCCTTGAGAAAAGATCCGGGCTCACATTCTAGATTCGATGGAAAGGGACTGCGTGTCTTGGGGGCAGGGTCAGTCTGTGGAAGCAATTGCCATGGAGACGGATCTTATAACACATCTGAGTTGGTGGTGGACGTGAAACCAAAAACATGGGGAGAGAATTGCACTCACTAAAAATGTCTAAGACATTCCTTCCTTCCTTGATCCAACAAGTATTTGTTGAGCGCTTATTTTGTGCCAGTCGGGTCACTTGTCCCTGGGATGTAGCGATAGATACCCATCCCAGCTGGATTCAAGGTGGTAAGACCATCGCTGAACCAGGTAAACCAAACAATGCCAGCTGGTGATGAGGACATCACCAGATTAATGGAATGGAGAGGCGTTAGGGGCTTGTGGGGGCAGGGTGTTTTGGTTAAACCCGAAAGATGGCAAGGAAGCAGCCATGCAAGGAGCAGGGTGTTTCCGACAGTGGGAAGAACGGTTGCAAAGGCCCCGAGGAGGGAAGGAAATTGGCCTGTTCTGTAACCTGAAAGGAGGCCAGAGTGACTGAAGCATAATGAACAGGGTTAGCGAGACAGGAAGTGAACTGGTCATTTAGAGCAGAGTTTCTCAACCGCAGTGCTATTATTGTCTTTCGGGACCGGAAAATTCTCTGCTGTTGGAGGCTGTCCCATGCATTGTAAGATGTTTTGCAGCATCCCTGGCCTCCACCCACTAGATGCCATTTGTCCGCCCCCCACCTCCCCCTCAGTTGTGACAGCCAAAAACGTCTCTAGACGTTGCTACATGTATCCTGGGAGTTTGAGAACAAAAAGGAAGGTGGAACACCAAGGAGAGCCACCAGGATATGAAACAAAAGAGGAAAAGGGCATTGTGATTTTACGTGTCTACTGGCTGGGCCATGGTACCCAGATGGCTGGTCAAATTTTATCCCAGATGTTTCTGTGAAGGTATTTTTTAGATGAGGTTAATATTTCAATCAGTAGCTTTTGAGTAAAGCACATTACCTTCCATAATGTGGGTGGGCCTCCTCCAATCAGCTGAAGATCTTAAGAGAAGAAAGACTGACCTTTTCCCAAAAGAGGGTATCCTGGCAGCACACTACCTTTGGACTTGACCTGCAACATAAACTCTTCCCTGGGTCTATAAGCTGATGGGCTTGCCCTGCAGCTTTTGGACTTGCCAGCCTACACGATCTCATAGACCCATGGACTCCTCCTCTGACCGGTGCCACTGCCTGGGGAGGTGGGGCTGGGGGCTGGGAGAAACAACGGATAGCTGGGGACTAACCAGCAGCTTTGAGAATAATGCAGAGAACAAATGCTTCGTCAGAGAGGGCAGATTTTTGTAGTGGGGCCAGAGCAGGCGAGTGACGTGGTAGCAGAGGCCTCGTGGAGAGCTGGTAAAAGGTGGTCACACTGAGGTGGGCGGAGAAGCTCTTCCATGGCACGCAGGAGGTCATCCCTGCGGTGCGCCTACTAATGGACGGGCGGGACTTTGAGGGGGGTTGAAGGTAACTTCAGAGGAGGTGACAGTCAAGGAAACACAACCACTGCTGTCTTGTGATGATATTTTAACCCCCAGGCTGGTGTCGGGGAGCTGGGAATGTAGATATACGCCAAATACCTCCATTTAGGTGCAACGTTACCTGGTGGTCTCAAAATGGTGCTCAGCTTAAGAACAGACTATCCGTTTGCAACCTGATTCAGAGGTAACAACACCAGTTCCTGGAAACCAGGGACAATTATACCCCCATTTTCCACCTCTAGGAGCACTTAAAGAGGTGTGTACGTCGCCAAGTGAACATACCTGACTCTTACTAAAACGAAAGATACAGCATCTCCCTGAATATTTGGAAGTTGGATTTTTTTTCCCAAGAGAAGCCAGAGGGAGGAGGAAAAGTGGTTTCTTCTCTATTTCCTGCTAGGAAAACACACGGGTTTGCTGATTGGAAGGGGAGATTGAAGAGACATTTCTTTTTATAGATGTTGGTTTTGGAGTGAGTTCCAGCAGGCATCACAGGTATCCATCCAGTCTCCTCTGTAAACTTGCTGTGACCTGGCCGTAAGGGGAAGCTTTGGTGGCCTCCACTCCTGGGCTGTGTTGCTGACCCAGCCTGAAATCCTTCTTTAGCTTGAGTCAGCAACATATCCCATGACTTTTGGGTGATAGGTTCTTCTATATATGACCATAAAGCAAAAGGCCCTTTCTACATAGTGTTGAATTTCCCAGAGGCTATGACCAGGGATTAGACTGAGGTAAAAAAGTTCAAGAGATACTGCTAAGAAGTGTTGACTAATGCATAACTCGGCTTAGTCATGCCCTTCAAAAATATTTGTGGAGAGGAAATAAGACCGTGGATAATTGAGAATAAAATGTGTTGCTTTTCACACATTGGGAGAGCTGAACTGCAAATAAATCCCTTAGAACATTTTAATTTCAATTAACTTCATATCATAACACACACACACACACACAAACACACACACACACACACACACACACACACACACAGAGTCACACATTTATTTTTTGGCTTGCATTACTTTTGCTGTGGATGTAGTTCTCCAAACCTAATGTTATACAAGCACATAACAGTTTTTCTTAAAAATTATCCAGTTTATAATCTAAATATAAAAATCTCAAAAAGGGCTGTGTCAATACATAGCTAACCAAATAGACCTGATCTTTATGGTTCTGGCCTTTATTTGTTTGTTGGCTTTGGCCTTTTGATAGTCATTCTAGGTCATTGGTTCCCCACTGTTGTTTTGCCACTGACACTGCTCAGGACTCACCTTCCTGTAGGTAATGGCAGCTCCCTTGGGAGCTGTCTGTCCTCAGGTATTGCTCTTAGACCCCTCAGTACCATGGTGACCCAATGTCATGGTTGGTAACCGCTGGTCTGGTTTATAAGATGGTCAGTGTGATAAGACCACATATAAACACTTCAAATGAACTTGTGACCTCAAGCTCTAACTGGTAGATTGGAATCATCTGGGTCTGTTCATTTCAGTGTTTTATTTAAATAAGAGACATCGTTTGTTCAAACATTAACAAAAATTGATATTTCTTAATGATGGAGTACTTTTAGTGGCACAAAAACCTTGGTCATTGTACTCAAGAAATCTGGCTGTGGTCAAATCCAACGGGTGACATTAGTAGCCTTGTGACTGAGCAGATTACTCAACGTATTTTGAGTTTCAGTTTCCTTATCCGTAAAGTGGGGCTAATAATCATCAGCCCTAACTCACATGCAGGGTTGTTATGGTAATCACAAGCAATGGGATTAGTGAAAGTGGTGGTAAGTTTTAAAGCACTGGACTTATATGAGATTGCATTCCGTCACAAATAATTGTCGAGTGTTCACTAATCTGCTGTCACCCTCTGTGCGCTAAGCTCCAAGCGTAATATCCAATATAGAATAAAGAGGTAAGACATGATCCCCGCCCTCGGGGACTGCACTAGGAGAAGCCCATGAAATAAGAAAGAACTAACACTCTCCAGCCCCTATCTAAGAAGTAATGAGAATTTAAACTCTGTGATTAATTAGCTTCACAAAGACTTAAAGAGCATTGATTGAATTTTTGTACATTGGGTTCTATTTTGGTTTTGTGTCAAGGTGGTAAGGTTGACGCCTTTAATTTATTTATAGAAATAGAACTCTTTTTAAAATTATAAAAATAAACTGTGCTCATTTAAACTAGAGGCTACGGAATTGCAGAAAGTAGAATTTGCGAGTCCCTTGGCTTGAACTGGAGATGAACCCTAGCTCTGCTCTCACCAGCTGTGGCTGTCACCCCTCAGACTGTCAGTTTCTCACCATTAAAGTGAGGTTAATAAATACTAATGCAAAATCTTGTGAGCATTAACAGCAAAATGATTCAAAATGCCAAGCGTAATATTTGGTGAGTATTTAATAAATGCTGTGGGTTTTTTCTCCTTCCTATGTTTTGAAAGTTAATATGAGTGGAATTAACTTTATATGTAATGCACTGATCTGAAATAAGCTTGATCTACTATGGATATATATTTGGCTCATTTTGGGTTCCATTAGTGCATATCAAATGTCTCCAAATCGCGAGTGCCCCGTGGAAGGCCCTTCCTCACCATTTTACTAACAGTCTCAAGGACTTTTCACATAATTGATCATTAACTCTCAGGAAATGCCTAACCCGCAAATTACCCTGGCTGCTTTACATTTTTGAGGAAAAGGTACATTTACAAAATTGTCTTTTTGTTTGTTGAGTAACTTTAACCTCCAACCACAGTCATTTCCCTGTGGGCGCAAACATAGTGAAATGTCCTTTCTGAGTATTTAGTAAAGACTGGAGCCATCAAAATAAGTAAATAGTGAAGTTTCATTTTCATTATTCTGCAGTCATCGTTTTATTGTAAATTAAGGAAAGAAAATTTGCTGGTTGGCAAAGAAGCAGAAGAGGTTTTCTCTTTTATTGATGTCTCCAGTGTTGTGACACAGAGCCGATCAGATGAAACAACGTCTACACTAATGAAAATGGATTCTGTTTGCTCCTCAGTTAAAGTCAGGAGGTCCCAAAGAATAGTGGATATACTGAAAGTATGTCTCGAAAAGTCTTCCTTCAGGTAGAATGTATTTCACAGTATCACAGGAAACGATCATCTTTTGTTTTGTAAAGGAGGAGGTCCTGGTGTTACAGCCAGAGCCTGCACTTTGGTGTCATAAAACCAGTTTCACACTGGACTCCAGATCTATCTTGTGGTCTAGGCAAGTTGGTCAACCTCTCTGCACCTCCATTTCCTCATCTCTGATGTGGGGCACATACTGCCTGCCTCACAGGAAGGTCAAGAGGATAGCACGGGACAGTAGTCACATTTCCTGTACACAGTAGGCATGTAGTAAATCTTTAGTCTTTCACTCTCTGCCTCCCTTAATTAAAAATGTTAGGCTAGGTGGTTTTAAAACGAAACATCTCTCATTTGTTTGGCAGGCTACAAAGTGTTTCCATATACATTTTCTCTTTTGATGTTTCAAAACAGCCCTGTGAAATAGGTAGGCTTGATTTAGTATTAACACTGTTTTACAGATACAGAAACAGTGCTCAACGAGCTTAGGAGAATTAGCTGCCCCTCTTGCTTGGCTGGTGAAGGGAGATGCAGGGAGAAGGTCCAGGCCATTTGGTACCTGAGTCTGTGCTTTCCCCACAGGCTACTTTGTAGCCCCTCATCTCTTTGTGGAAAATCCAAATGGTAAACTTGAATATATTCTTCTTGTTTTCTGGTGATAACTGTGTGTCAGGGTTCAATCAGAGGTTATCACAGGGATTGGTTTATGCAATTACGGGGACGGACCAAGGAAGCCTGGAGTCTGTGGGGTAGGCAGTCAAGAAGGGAAGATCATGAGCATTCAGGATCCCGGAAGCATGAACTGAAACTTGGAGTCTCTGAACTCAGAGGGTGGGGATGGGGGAAGGCAAAGGCTCGTCCCTCTTTTCAAGGGCTTCCAAATGTTTAAGTCAGGCCTGCTAGGATGGTCTCCCTAGTTTTAACTTACAGTCAGCTGATTAGGGACCTTAATTTCATCGGCAAAATTCTTTCACAGCAGCGCCTAGTAAGTAATACTAGTGCCCGACTGACTCACTGGGAGAAGGTGTGCATGTGCTACCACTCAGCTTCTGCTTCCCTCCCTTCTCTAACTCCCAGGAGAGAGGGTGGCCTTTGTAGTCTGCGCTAACCAGAACAGACCTGAAAGGGAATTCTGCGGTCTGTAGTTCAGCCGAGCGAAGCTGAAAAATCTCAAAGCCATCCCCATAAAAAGCCGAAGTCCACCACTGAAATGTATTTCTCCACTAATGTGTTTCTCTGGCATCTGTGCATACCTTCTGGTCACTGTGAGGGAAGCTTGAGCAAACTAGGAAAGAGATTGGTCAACACGAATTTCTACTAGCATATCTGCTGTCAGGTTCCAAGGATGGAGCTCCTCTGCACACTAGCTCTTGTGGATTGGATTTCTGGAAGATTCCCAGAGATATTGCCCACATAGGGCATGTTTGCTGATAGATGGAGTGGGCACATGATTCATGCTAGAATGTGAGCTGCTTCATCATCTCAGGCAAAAACAAAACAAAGCAAAAGCAGCCAAACCAAATAAAAAGTGACAACTGCAGCAACGATCAATGGTAATGAGACTATGACACTGATGACACTAGGGTTTTATCAGTTTAAGGTTTCTTTTCTTCCCTTGATGACTAGAATTATTTGGTGATGCTGAAACAAAAATCAAGGGATGGCACGCCTTGGGGGTGGACCATTTACCTCTACCATGCATCGAGTACTTTGTCCTTGTGCCTGGCACAGTATCCCATTAAGTAGTGCATTAGTCAGGGTCTTCATAGAAATAGAAAAAAACCCTACATATATATTTCATATAATCATATCATATAATATATGATATATTGTAAGGAATTGGTTCATATGATTATGGAGTCCCAAGATCTGCAGTTAGCAAGCTGGATACCCAGGAAAGACATAGTCTAGTTCCAAAGGCCAGCAGCCTTGAGAGCCAGGAAGAGCTGATGTTTTACTTTGAATTCCAAGGCAGGAAAAAAATACATGTGCCAACTCAAAAGAGGAATTTGGGGAAGGGTCAGCCTTTTGCTCTATTTAGGCCTTCAACTTATTAGATGGCAGCCCACATTAGGGAGGGCAATCTACTATACTCAGCCTATCGATTTAAATGTTAAACTTATCCAAAGCCACCCTCATAGAAACACCCAGAATAAAGTTTGACCACATATCTGGGTAGCTTGTGGTCCAGTTAATTTGACATATAAAATTAAGTGTCACAGTAGTTTTAGGTGATACCAAGCATGAAAGAAAATCTGGTTCCCTGGAGGGCCTCTAATCCTCCTTTCTCAGGATTCCTGGGCTTTTCCTCTGGCTTTCGCAGTGCTGGTCATTCCACCTGTGCCTTCCTTCAAACCTCCACCTCCATTCTTTTTTGCCCAGAAACACAAAGTTGAGCTGTACTGTGTACATAATTACTTGGGGCAGCTGCCTTGTTGTCTGCTACTCATGTTAAAGTGACTGTCCCCTGTCTCAGGAGTACCAAAAGGTGGGAGGGGATGCCATGGAGGAGCATCAGGCATCCTTGTTGCTGAGCTCTGACTGATGCCACGCAGGAATGCTGTCCTCAGCCCATGCTGTCACTTACCCCTCTCCTGCTGGGTTTGGTGGCTGTGGCATTAAGGAACACACGTGTGAGAGGTTGTGGGTAGATTGCAGAAATGGCCAGTTTTTCATGCTTGTGATTTGACTTTGAAGCTCTTCTCATCCATAAGTGGGGTTTATTTCCCCACTACTTGAGTCTAGGGTGGGCTAGTAACTTGCTTTGGCAACGAAATGCAGTGGAGGTAACAGTGCTAGATCTGAGCTTAGGCTCCAAGAGGCCTTGCGTATTTCCACACCCTCAGAACCCTGGCCAGATTAATTTATGAACAAGCCCAGGCTAGCCTGTTGGAGGACAAGAGATTATGTGGAATAGAGATAAGTCATTTCAGTTGAGACCATTCTAGAGTAGTCTAGCTCAGCTGGCCTAGTAGCCAACCATAAATGCATTAACGATCCCCACTGAGACCAGAAGAGCCACCGAGTGGATCACTGATCACAGCCCCAGTTACCGACCTGCAGAAATGTGAGCTAAATAAATGGCCATTGTTTGACGCTGCTAAGTTCTGGGGTGGTTTGTTATCTAGTAAAAACTAATGGATACAGTTATCACTTTATACCTGGAGTACAATTACTGATATGGACTCTCCGAGCATTTTGTAACTCCCTGTTTTGGAACAAAGAATTAATAGGATATTTCTGCTGCTGAAGTTAATAGGTTTCTTCTGCCTAGCATTTTTCTGAAATAGCTTAGCTCCTACACTCTCAAAACTGACATATGTATATAGAATAGAATAGAGTTTAGTAGTTTGGTAGAACCTTCAAATTTTAGCATAGACTCCCGAATGACATAAGACACTAGGCTTTGAATATTTGTTTGATTAGGTATTCCATGGACCCCCTAACGGTTTAAGAAAGCATGGGCCCTGGCTTCCTTCTTATTCTTGTTCAAGTAAACGCAGGTTTTAACAGGCCAAGTGGCCTAAGTAGGTGACAACTATACTCATTTCCTATTGCATTCATAGTCTCCTGCCAAATTTCCTTGACTTCAATGGGGTCACAGATTTGAAGAATTACACAGCTATTTAGTGGTAGTGAAAGAACAATTTCAGAGGAGATTCATAGATTTTGATGACTATGAATCATACCTTAAGAATCTGTGGCTACCTTTGAAGTGCAAACCACAGGATGTATCTGATTTACTTAGCAGCTGTGCTATTCCTGTGGTTCAGTTTCCAAAAGACCTGACTGAGCTGAAAATCAACTGTTCCCACCAAGAAGACCATTGGTAAAAATGTTGGGTATGTTCACCAGAATTGTGTGTGGCCAAAATCTTGCTCAAGTTTGGAGTTCATTGGCTTTGTAGCAATGTTTTCTTTCATTTAACTTTTTTTGCGGTACGCGGGCCTCTCCCTGTTGCGGCCTCTCCCGTTGCGGAGCACAGGCTCAGCGGCCACGGCTCACGGGCCCAGCCGCTCCGCGGCACGTGGGATCTTCCCGGACCGGGGCACGAACCCGCGTCCCCTGCATCGGCAGGCGGACTCTCAACCACGGCGCCACCAGGGAAGCCCTCATGAAACTCTTGAGATCAGAGCTGAGCCTCTCTTAGGGATGTAGATTGTGATTCAGAAATGAGATCTGCTCCAGCTTAATGTCCTCCTGAGGTTCCTCAGAATAGCTCAGTTTAACATAAGTTTTCTTATTGACTGGTCGAGATGTACAAATGACCTACAAGAATGGATTTTTGAATGTGTTTGGGAGAACAACTTTTTTTTTTAGGTTCCTTCCTATTGAGTGAAGAGAAAGTGTATTCCAGATAGTCCTCTAATTATAAACTTAATCCAGTTAGTGTACCAATCTGGCAGATGTTTTAGTGTAACACAAATGAATATTTTCATTTACCTGATTTGTTTAGTTGAAGGTCCTGGTGGACCACATGTGTAAATTTCTAGGAACTATGTCTCATTACCAAATTTTTGGAGAAATCTAGTGGCTTTGCCGCCCTGCCATGTGCACATTTTAAAAATATGTTCTATTTGATTGAAAAAAGATACTACTTTTCAACTGACAAATCATTCTATCCGACAACTGACAAATCTATCCTTCATAGAAACATCTTCCTTTTAAGAGGCTAATTTTATTTTGGCACAAGAGAGAGGCTGTACCTTCCTAAGGGGTGACATTATGCTTTCAGCTTAGCCAAGCCCAGCTTATTAGACGTCCAATGAGAAAAGTTAACCCAATGACAATTTGATTAGATGATGATGCTGGCTGAAGACGATGATTAGTAGTAATTACATTTACTGAGTGTTGGGCAAGACACTAAATAATCCATATTAATCATCTTATTTAATCCTCACAACAACCCTGTGAGGTAGGCACTATTATTATCCCTATTTTCCGATGAGGAAATTGAGGCACAGAGAAGTCAAATGTCCAGGTAGCATAGCTTGGAAATGGAAGAGATGGGGCCCAAGTATGGTTTTGTTAGACTTGAAACTCATAGCCATTTCAAAATACTATATAGTATTAAATAAAGTACTAAAGAATTTCTTTTTTGCATCTTAGTTTATCAAAACATGAGCAACTAGTGGCAGCTCCTTCTGCAAAGGCAAAGTGGATGCTTATAACAGTAGGGGAGGAAAAACAATTTTCCCTCGACACTTCTGAGTTCTTAGTTGAGACCTCTGTAGTAAAAGACAGATTAATAAGAGAAAACCAAATATATTTATTAACATGTAGACCTCATGTAGACATGGGAGGTGCCCAGGAAAAAATGAGTCTAAGAGGTGGCTTAGAATTCAGGCTTCAATACCATCTCACTGATTTTTCGGGAAAGTTGGAGGTCCTAGAAGAATAGATGGGTGATATGATAGTTTGTGACAAAGTTTGTCTGGGTGTGCTGTCAACTGCTAGTCTCCCCTCCTGTGCTAAATCAATCTTCCGTGGTTGATGAAACTCCCGGGGAAGGAATTTACAACAATTGAGTTCCTTTTGGAGGATCTGTCTTTAGTCAGATAAGAGAGGTTCAGAGAAAGTCCCTTCCTGCATTTGCTGTTTTCAAGTGCCTACAAAATAATCAGTATACCAAAATGGCATATTTTGGGGTGGCGTGTCCCGTGAGCCTTTAAAACAATATCAATTGGTTTAACTTTTGGTTGAGGAACACTGAGTCAAGTTGACTCGTAGGATGGAGTATGGGAAATGATGTCAAGTTTACCATCTCTACTGGATTATACTCTGAAAGATCTTTTATTTTATTTATTTATTTTTTTTGCGGTACGCGGGCCTCTCAGTGTTGTGGCCTCTCCCGTTGCGGAGCGCAGGCTCCAGACGCGCAGGCTCAGGGGCTGTGTGTGGCTCACTGGCCCAGCCCCTCTGCGGCATGTGGGATCTTCCCGGACCGAGGCACGAACCCGTGTCCCCGCTCAGGGGCCAGACGGGCAGGCTCAGGGGCTGTGTGTGGCTCACGGGCCCAGCCCCTCTGCGGCATGTGGGATCTTCCCGGACCGAGGCACGAACCCGTGTCCCCTGCATCGGCAGGCGGACTCTCAACCACTGCACCACCAGGGAAGCCCTGAAAGATCTTTTAGACTTTAGATTCCATTCGTGGAAGAATATTTTACCATAATTCTAGAGGCAGGGGAAAGAGAGAGGAAGAAAGAAGTTGGAGAAAGAATGAGAGAAAGAGAGAGAGAGAGAGAGAGCTGCCTTTACCACTACCAACCGACTGTTGACCATCCCACATCTCTCCAGGCTTCTTTTCATACATCCAGGACATGTCAGTGCAACTCTTAGTATTTCAGTTGCATTGCTTGGAAAATTAAAGGTCATAATACATTGTAAGGTGTGGTCTTATTTTAATTAATTCGATATACAGCTGCTTTTATTTGAGCTCTGTCAGCTCTTTGCCCTCCGTGGGCAGCTACAGTTGGCTGGCATGCAACTAGCCAAGTACGTGTTAGTTAACACATGAGGTAGAGTTTGTGTACCCACGTAATGAAAAGCCCATGAAATGTAGGCATTTTGAATCGTCTTGGAGCAATTCCAGTGGGATTCTGCAAGGGAACTTGCAGAACTGACTTTTGGCTGCAGGGAAACGCAGGGCCAAGGCCGTTCCCAACCAAAATATGTAGGTGGCATTTCCCTGCATAAACATCGACTTTGGTTATCGAGGAAATCCCCGGTGCCTGGAGAGGTGGGAGAAACGGATTCAAAGATGCTCATCTCGTGTAGCCGGCCTCGGAGAGCCTTTGACAAAGGAGGAAGAAGCTAGGATGACTCACTCCACATTTGCTGGGTGGGTCACACGCCTGCCTGCCCAGCGGAACAGGAAGGCCCTTATTGTGCTCAATTGTTTTCCTGAATGCCTTTCTCAACAACAGCGAAAGGAAACATTACCCTTTGGCTTCAAGCCATCCAGGCTGCTCCGTACTTACAGTGCTTAGAATGTAAAAGTTGGGCTCAGCCAAAACCTGCAGGGATGCAGGGCTGCAGTTATTTCTGTCTGTGTTTCAGATTAAACGGCCGCCTTCTGCAGTAAACAATCCCGGATGATTTAAGACAACGGGAACTCCCTTTACTAGCAAAACCCCCAACCCAAGTCTGACCGTTTGTTTTACAGGCCCATTTCACCATCCAGTAACCCCATGGGGGGCCTCGACACCACCCTCCACTGCATCGCTTGAATAAAACACACGAAAGGCCCTGCAGTCCAGCTACACCCTTCTGGGAGCTGATTGTTCCAGAGGGACGGGGCGGGTGGGGAAGTGTGGCCTGGGGAAAAAGAGGAGGAGGAAACTGGAAGGTTCGTTGATATGCAAAGGAGGCCTAGAGAGCTTTAGTCTCTGGGTGGGATTGCGGGCACAGTAAGGCCCCAAGGACAGCGATCCTATCATCAGAGCCCCCAGAAGACCTTAACACCACTCCCCACCCCGGAGAGTCTGCCCATCATTGTCAGGGGTTGTGGTGTCCCTCCTAGGGACAAGCCAGGTCGTTCTTCTCCTTTGGACCCCCCCGCCCGGGCCCTTGCCTGTCCCTCTGCTGCCCACCCCTGAGAAGGCAGCTCCCCTGGGCTCAGGGGCCAGACTCGTGCTGCAGTTTGTGGCAGAAAATAGGGTCGGGGGATGAGGTGGAAAGAAGAGCTCTCTCCTTGACGCAGGATCGCTCTGCGCCCCGAGCAGCCCCCACTGTGTTCAGTGTGCCAGCATCCTCCAGGCCTCGGCTTCCTGAGCTGGACTCCGCTTTCCCTCCTCAGAGGCTCAAGCTGGAGGCTGGAGGGGGGCTCAGGAGGGCGGGGTGGCGCCAGGAGGGCAGATTGCACGCCGCTTCTTCTGAGGCCCAAAGCTCAGCTTCTCTGGACACCGGTGCCGAGAACCGAATTGTGGGGAGAGTTTGGGGTGAGGTGCAAAAGCACAGCTTTATTATTTTGCCAGGCAAAGGGGGACACAGAGGGCTCCGGCCTCAAGAAACTAAGTGTCCCAAGCCGGGAGGATGTGACGAGGCGTCTTATAGCAATACTTCAAGGGCGGGGTTGCTGAGAAGATTTAGGGTGTGTGCAGGGTCTCAGGTGCTTGGTCTTCCAGTGTTGATGAGCTTCTTGGTCCCTTTAATCTCGCCTCAGGTGGATTCTTGGCTGCTCCTCCGTTGATTAGCGACTGTTTGAATCTGCCCTTTGGAACTCAGGGACGGTCAGGGAGGCAGGAGTCTTGCCTACGAGAAACGGGAGATAAAAAGGCCTCCATGCCCGGGAGCCCCACGGGGTCCCTGCTTGGTTGCATTTCTGGCCTCACACCCTGGCTTCTGCCTTCTTTCTGATTCTTCTGCACCTGCCCCATCCACTTCTTATTCCCAGACTGGCTCGCAGACACAGGCCAAGGGCTTCTTGGCCCATCTGTTCTGACACACCTGAAAGCTGAAATCAGAGCTCACCCAGAAGATCCCGCCTTGTGAGTTTATTCCACATCCTCCAGGGATTTTGTCAGTTTATAGCAATACATACCCAGAAAGGCAGGTGGCCAAAAAGTTTCCTGGGCTCCAAATAGTTTGGGCAACTAGAGTAAGGAAAAGCAAACAGGTTCTTTGCTGTAGGACTTCTCAGGGACAGAGCCGTGTGTCTGCGTGCTGTGACTTTGCAAAGAGACTCAGATGTGTGGGTTAACTTGTCTGCTGAAGTACTAATCTCTAGTTCCGAAGTGGGAACCATGCGCAGGGGCTTTTCTGTCAACTGAGTGGGCCTTTCTCAGAGAATTCGGGCTCACTGGACAGGAATAACACTCTAGGCAGCTGCCTCTAGCCCCCCTGAATCCACTGAGGGGAGGGGAGGGGGAGGGTCTGGGCTCGGGAGAGGGAAAGCTTAGAGCTTTCAGAGCTCTGAGCAGGGTGACGGGTACACATCATCGTGTACCTTTAATGCATTTCATTGGGAGCAGGGTGGAGACAGCAGTTGTGATGTCATGTTCCAGGGGTGGGAGTGGGAGAGCAGCATGGGACCTCAGGCTGCCCCTGACAAAGGGTCGGAAGAGTCATCCTTTTGGGAGGACCAACCGGTAGAGTCAGGGCTCCTAGTGGAAACAGCCAAGCTTACGCAAGCTAGGGTGCGTACGCTCGCATGGTCCACAGTTCTCTAAGGGACATCAAAAAACAAGCAAGCAAAATCCCAACAACAACAAAAACCAAATCACACCCTTAAATCCAAACATCACGTTTGTATACACCTAATGTTTGTAAAACATACTGTCAGCATGTTTTAACCGGATGGAACCATCATGCTCATTCATTGGGGCCAGAGCGAAAACCTCATTGCGGAGCAGTATTTAGAAGCCTAAACTCCAGGGGCCAGGGGCAAAGGGGGGCTGTCTGGAGACCACAATCAATACACTATGTTGCTAACGTTGGAAACACCTCCGCCTTTTTTTTTTTTTTTTTTAAAGAAACATCTCCTATTAACACCTCTTGGAAATAACATTTATTTCATGGAACAGTTAGGAACATGTTCATCTATATAAATTCCAACTTTCTTTATTCACTTTTCGGAGACAAAAGAGATCAGCAGAATATCTAAAGCAGAAATGAACAACATCCAACCACGCAGGAACAGGACAAGTCGGCTTATAAGAAGCATCATCTTTCAATTTCCTCCCCTCATGTTATATTCTAAGGCAGCAAAGTCAAGGATGCAGGGATGCAGTGCTGGAGGGAGGGAGGAGGCGAAGGGAGAGAGCCAGGGGACAGCTTAGGTAACCAGTGGATGACAGTCGGTATTCACCGAGAACAGGAACCAGGGAAGCAGGAAGATAGTGAGCTCCTTTTGCGCAGGCTTCAGACACGTCCGCGTGGAAATCTCCGCTAGGCAGGCAGATACATAAGTCTGGAGCTCAGAGACGTCTGGGCTGGAGGCATAACCCGGGTCAACAGAGAACTGAAACCGTGAGTGTGCATGAGATCACCCGAGACAGTTCAGCCTGAGCAGAAGGGCTGGGCTGGGTTCAGAGAGGAGCCTGGAAGGGAGACCAAGCGGGAGGAACAGGAGGGTCAGAGTTAGCCCTGCGGTTAATTCTCTTCGGAAGCGCAGCGCCCTGCCTGACCCAGGATGTGGAGGAACAGCGCGGGTTTACATTAACTAGTTAAACGGGGACCCTTTTTCTCCTCAGATGTTACCTTTCATTTGTATGTTAAAATAGAGTCTTCAAAGCTCTTTGTCGACAATTTTATGTTTAAAAAATTCGATTCTTATGGCGACCCAGCGAGGAAGTCGAAGTCGTAGAAGGTATTAAGAAACCGCCGCCCCCCACTTGTTTTCTAGCCGTATTGAAGTATGATTGACAAATGGAATTGTAAGATATTTTAAGTGTGCAACATATTTATATATATATATATGTCACACATATTGTGGAAGAATTTTCCCCATCAAGTTAATGAACACATCCATTACCTCCCATAGTTACCCTTTTATTTTGTGAGAACAAGTGCTCTCTCAGCAAATTTCAGTGATACTATAGTGTTATCGACGGTATTTACCGTGTTACGCATGAGATCCTCAGCTGTTACTCATCTTGTAAGTCTGTTTATTTTATCAACCTCTCCCTACTTCCCCTTCCCTCCCCCAGCCCCTGGCAACGACTTTAGGAGTTCGGTGATTCCGCATGTAAGCGATACCAAAAGGTATTTGTACGGGCCCCCTTTTAACGATAAAGAAGTTGAAGCTCACCTGTGGGAGGGAAAGGGCGATTAGGATTAGTCGTCACTTGACACTAGTGTCTTCCTCGCTCTTTAGTTTTACTTCACTTTGGCTCATCATGTATGATTTGTAATCTTGTAAATATATTTGTCCACTTTCCTACCGGATTATAATGTACTCGAGGTCCTGAATTGTGTTTTACTCTCTCCCCAGGCTCTGCTTCCTCATCCAGTACCTTACTTTGTGACTCCAAAGTATTTGGTAAATTGGGAGTGAATGGAATCAGTAGCGTTTTGAATGCTTTGAAGCTTTCATCTACCACCCAGCAATGCTGTCCTCTGCCACACAGTGGTGGTGGCACCTAATAGGGGTTTTGCTGTATCAGTGTTAGAACAGCAAGAAGAGATTACTACTGTGTTCTGTAGGGGAGTCTTCATAGAGAATTCATCATGACCAGTTCAGCAAAGACTCTTTGGATCAGTATGTATTTTTACACAATCCCTTTTTGTTTTCTTTCCCTAATCATACACCACTGCATGGGAATTTGCTTTTGGAAATGTGGAGAAGCAGTCTTCTTTCATTTATTTAGAGTTAAAACGTATACACATATAATTTTCCTATTTTGCTTGGGTTTTTTTTTCTAGATTATATTTTGTACAATTTTGAATTGATTTCCTCTGAGTTTAGACACTCATAAGGTTCCTGATATTGGCCAATTTCTGCCCTGGGCTCTGAGAGATGAGGTCAATTCCTACAGTACAGGGGAGAGAGAACATTTTTTCAGGGTGTCCAGTGTGTGTACTGTGTGACCTCAGGCAACTTACTTAATCTCTCAAGGTGTGTTGCCTTGTCTGTAAAGAAATCCTTATTGCCTGTATAGGACTTGTCATGACAATTCAGTGAAATCAGGCCTAAAGCTAGCTCATATGGACCCATACCATGTGCTCGATAAATCTTTCTTTTCCACCCACTTCCTCTGTTTTTAACTCTGACGTATATTTATTATGTAACCTTGAGAGAGTTCTTTCAACACTTAGGCATAATATCAGTCTACATTTATCATTTACTGCTTCTTACTTTTTTTTCCCATTAGCCTATGCTTTCCCACAATAAATTCGGAACACCCTGAAGATAGAATAATGTTTTATTTTTTAAGTGTTTTTATGCCCACCTACGATATGCTCATCATCAAGTAGGTGATCATATACTTTTAAACTAGCTTTTCTTTATTGCAACTTCATCATTTGTCATGTGGTGATAATGACTGTATTTGCCCCTGTGTAAGAAATTAATAAGAAATGGAAAAAAACGCATAAATCTCAGATATTCACGGTGGAGATCTGAGGTGGTATTGCTGTTGACTATTGATTTACCCTACGAGTCCCCTAATCAGGGGACACTGGGTGCTATACTCATCACTCATTTCTCTCTGTGTGGCAGGATTCCCAGCTCAATCTGCAAACTGGCAGGCAGCGGAGTTTGTGCAGACAAGAGAGTCAGTTAGAAATAAAGTGACTCTATAATTTGTTGTTCAGATGGGAACACATGTGAAAGAGAAAAGTGTTGCTATTAGCAATGGTGGTAAACCAGGGCCGCACAGGGCAAACCATGTTCACTCGGGCTGTAGCAGCTGGGTACCAAGGTTATCTCTGCTTTGTGACAGCCACCCCTCACCAACCCCATCGATATTAGAATATTGAGACAATTATAATGTTAATTGAATTTTGTATGCACTCGGCAGCATGTATTTAACACATGCGTTTCTTGAACACTGGCCATTAGTAACTGATTGGGGTACAATGTTGCTAAATTAAGCATATTCTGTTGAAGAGAACTATCTAAGTAAGAGAAGAGTCCGAGTACAGCAGAAGTCCATAGTGTCTTTTTTTTTCCCATGGCGTCTTTTAACATGCAGCTCACAATTGAATGAGAGCCTCAGCTGTGGTGCTGCTACCTATATCACCTGTGTTTCTTTCCCAAGCTACTTGGTCTCTCTGCAGCCCCTGGGCAGCATAATGCCAGCGGTAAGAATTTTCTCTGTAAGGTAATAATCAGTTTTGCTCCAAGAGAACTTACTCTTGTAGAGTGAGTTCTTGTAGAGCTGGGAGAGAAATTTCTTTGCAGACAGAAGATGCCTAAACTGCTAGTTATTAATTCTTTACATTTGTCCTCATTTTGTTAGAAGTTGGCTCTCCGAGGACTTGTAATGTCTTCAGTGATATGGTAATAACCACTGAGACCATAACTTTGTCTTTCATGGAAGACCAATAAATCCACAAAGTATTTAAAATAAAGAGGTATATTTAAACGGTTTCACGTATGAGATTACTGCCTATTAGCCAGATGGAAATCAGATGCCTCCTGATGTGCAGTTACCCAATCAGCATATTTTTTGTAAATAAAAATCTTTTTGACTAAGAAGGTAAGACTTTTTTTTGCTGTTTCTCACCTAGCAATGGTGTTTTATGGCCTGTCTGAAGAGCCTAATGATCACTTCTAACAATGTGTTTAATGGTACATCTTGTTCACTAGGATACTGTAAAGAGGACCGAACATGAAGAAAATCAAGTTCAAATCCATACCTTACCTTTTATTAGCTAACTGGCTTTAGGCCAGTTACTTTATCACTATGGCCCTCAGTATTCTCATTTGTCTAGTTCTTTTACAGATCAAATGAGATAACATATGTCCAACACTCTATCTAGCCTAGAGTCAAAAAGTTAATAAACCTAATTAGGATATAGTAGCATGAGGTGTGGGCCTTTTGTTTACCTCCCTAGCATGGATGCTTGAACACTTAATAAATAGTAGTGGAATGGATAAATAGTACTGACTAGAAGAATAATTGATCATTTTAACATGTCCCCATGAATTCATATAGCATAGTGTTGTACATATGTTGTACCTTCCATCTCTCCTATTCTGGGCCTGGAAGTAAAAATGTGAAAGGTGAATAGAATCAGCACATTTCACAATTCTTCAAGTTATTCAATCATCATTTTTCACTTGTTTGTTCTTCCCTTCACCCTGGCATCTATTACATGTGTAGATCATTAAGAAACTCTGTGGCCTTGCTACTCATGACCAGCATCATCTGAAAATTTGTTAGGAATGAAGAATCTTGGGCCCCACCCCAGCTTTACTGAATCAGAATCTGTGTATTAACGAGATCCAGATGATACAAGTGAACATTAACATCTGGGAGGCCCTGCCGTAAGAATGAAGGAGTCTGTTTGGTGTCTTCTAGGAGCTCACAATTTAATTGGGAAGGCAAGCATGTACATAGATAGCTAGTATGGATCTCAGACTGCATGCCTTGGTGTGCACAAAATATGACTTTATTTTTCCTGTAACTCAGTTTAATTCCTGTTTCCAGCTCCATATGTTGGCATGGTGGAAACTTCATCTCAAACAATGCAGAGCTTCCCCCACTCCCTCCTGGTGCAATAGCAAGTTTTAGGGATAAGAGATGATCAGTTCATTAGTCATCTGTTTGCTGGGGTGTTCTCTGAGATTCCATGGGCTGCATTGGTCCTTGTTTTCCTACAGATGTGATAGTCTTATTATTATTATTTTTTCTTATGGACCCCTTAGAGCCTAGTGACTGAAACGTCCCTAAGCTTGATGCCGTGAGGGGACATGAAGATTTCAGTGGGGCTCCCCAGGGCCCTGTAGGCTTGGACATGAGCCCATGAGCCTCTGCCCAAGAGGTAGAACAGGTGAAGAGAGTGTATGAGTGTGTGTGTTTCTTCTGAGCCCCACTTGAGACTTTGCTCTTATTATTCTTTCTCTTACTCTTAGCTCAGGAAAGCTCTTTCAACCCTCAGGGAAATCCTTCCCTCTCTTGATTTCTTATATTTTCCTCAGAGGCACCAGCATGATCTCTTAATGGGTTTAAGTTATCGGAACCACAAATGCCAGGAGATTCTGCCACACACAACAATTCCCTGAGACAAGGGGCACTGGGCCTCCTCTTCCCTTTTATAAGGGAAGAGGGGGAGATTTCCATGAGGTCAATTCAAATAAAATAATATCTCAGCAATATTATTTCGCTAAGAATAATAGAATGGAAAAATAAAGAGAGATTAGCTACAGAGTAGGACATAAACTGGGGCCTGACTGTGTAGCAGCACATGAATGAGAAAGTCATTCATTAAGGAAAAGCTACACAAGTTCCCATTAAGTGATTTGCCTAAGGTCATATAATTAGTCCATGGTAGACCTGGAACGTTCTCCCAGATCTTCTGATTCCAAGGTCTCTGATGCACATTGTTGACTAGAGTGACACAGATTTATTCCTTCATTCAAGTCTTTACTGGATAAATGTGTGTAAGTGGGTTAGCACTGCTTTTGACAGGTTTAACATCCTTAAAATTCCAATAGATTGGTAACTGGGGTGCACACCTGTTGATTTTGCCTTCTTAGCCCGCAGTTCCCTTACTTCTGATAACAAAACACTGATTTTCCTTTAAGGGCCAAATCTGCCCTGTTATATGTAGATTTGGTGGGACAGTACCCTGGCTCTTTACTGGCCTAAGGCTGAGCAGGATAGCTTAGCTCTGTCTCGGGAAGTTGAATCTTCAGCAGGTGACTTGATGGGAAAATTTTCCCCATTCCATGCAGAATCCCCCAGAGACCAAGAGTTTCTATCACCTACATCTTTGAAGACTTCCTGGCACTAATCCTTTCTGAGGCCTATATGATCAGATTTTTCTCTGATTTTTATGAATTTCTTCAAACGCTTCCAATGAATCCCCTTTGTGATTAGGTTAGCCAGATTGATTTTTGTTGCTTACACCCAAAGTTTCCCTAACTTATATAGGAGTTATGAAATAAATCAAAAAGAGAAACAAAATTTTTTCTTGTGGCAGATTTAACAACTGTCAGATATAGTCCCTTTTCTCTTCTATAGAAGAAGTAAACTTTCCCACTCTTTTAATGTTGGACTTGGCCATGTGACTGTCTTTGGCTTCATTTGGTTTTAGAATGCGATTTGCTTTGGCAAATGTGATATTAGCGGGTGTGACCCAACAGAGGCTGGAAATGCTCTTGCCTTCTGCTGTAGCCATGAAAAGAACATTCCTAGATTAGTCCACAGGTTCCAGGAGGAAGATGAGAATCTCAGGGAAGAGCGCCAACCTGTTGAACTGCCCCAGCCTAGATCAGCAGATCCCTAGCCAATCCACAGATAAGTGAACCAAATAAATGTTTATCGTTGCATACCTCTGAGATCTTTTGCTGTTTGTTATACAACATTTTTGTAGCAGTAACAAACCTATATAGGAATTTGTATTGTCTGGTATTGGCTGCAAGAAAAACCTAAAAGATATGGGACAGGATGGTGGGTATATGTTGGAAAAATGTTGAAGAAACTATCATAAAAGCCATGGTGGCTCATGTTATATAACCATGAAGCATTTGGTATAACAATCTTCTGTGATAAACTAGAAGATAGAAATGTAACCAATGAACCGTGGACTTAGGCAACATGGTTTCTATTGTTGAAGTACTTACAGCCTTCTTTTAGCTACATATGATGAACTCAGAAAATAACTAGCAGGTTTGAAATAGAATTTTGAGGGACAGTAGAGACCTAGAACGTTCTGGTTTATGAAAAAACAAGTTTCTCATGGTATCTTTCCATTCAGTAATTTTCTTTTTCTGTGATAGTTTTGTCTGGTTTTGGTATCAGGGTGATGGTGGCCTCGTAGAATGAGTTCAAAAGTGTTCCTTCCTCTGCAATTTTTGGGAACAGTTTGAGAAGTATAGGTGTTAACTCCTCTCTAAATATTTGGTAGAATTCACCTGGCAAGCCATCTGGTCCTGGGCTTTTGTTTCTTGGGTATTTTAAAATTACTGATTCAATTTCATTACTGGTAATTGGTCTGTTCATATTTTCTATGTCTTTCTGGTTCAGTCTTGGGAGATTGTACTTTGCTAAGAATTTGTCCATTGTTTCTAGGTAGTCCATTTTATTGGCATATAGTTGTTCCTAGTAGTCTCTTACGATCCTTTGCATTTCTGTGGTGTCATTCAGTAAGAGATTCTTAAGTGAAGATATAGCCTGAGAGCATGGAGTTCAGGTCCTCCAGCAAGATGTGGCCTTCTACTCCAGCCTTTACTCCAAGGCTTAAAGACCAAAAGCAAGTCTTGGGCTGTAACACCTTTTAAAAAACCCTTGAAAAAAATCAAATGGCAACTAGAACATCCTTTCAGCTGGAGTTTAGAAAGCTTAAGGGTGTGTCTCCCAGCAGTTTGCTAATACAAGACCAGTAATTAAGTCTAGACAGAGAGAGAGAGAGAGAGAGAGGCATGCCTTGAAAATAATGGTGGGTGTGGCTTTTGGAATATGAAATAGATCACAATAGTTAATAATATACAAGTATAGTAGATGTTTATTCATTTCAAAAATAGTTTAAAAATTATAAATAAATAACTTTTCCTTTTAAATACTCAAAATGTCTAAGCAACTAAAACCTAGATATCTGTCATGTGACAACTTGCTCTGAGACAATGCACCATAAAGAATAGAAATTCTAATAAAATGGAATGTAAATTAGAATGAAATGTCAGATATTTCCCTTCTCTGCCAGAAACGAGTTGAGATTATTATTTCCATTAGTGGACTGTGAACACACAAAAGTTTACAATAATAAAAAGCATGTATCAGTGATTCAGGGAGACATTCACAAGGCATATGATGAATATCAGGAAACAAATTCAAAGCAGGAAGTTCAGAATTAGAGACAGATGAAATAACACTTCTAGTGAGATCTTTGAAACTTAAGACACACCATTGAAAAACAAGGAAGACCAAAATTAAAGTTGGCTAAAATGGGCTTTCTTTAGTGCGTTTCGTAGCTTTCTCTTCTCAAGTCACCAAAATTTACAAAGTTAGAAATGGAATGACTGTGCCAATGCTTTTTAAAAAGAAGCCAAAAATTTTAACAATGAAAGAAGTTGATTTGACCTTCTTTATCTTTTACCAGTAAAAATTAAAATCAGCTTTCTGAAAGCTTTATATGCTATAGTTCAATGCCGTTGACCCATTTTTAGTAGTGATAAAGACTTTTTTATCCTCTATATTCTAAAACTTTCTTGTTTTGTTTTGTTTTTGTGGGATCCTTTCCTTGTTAAAAGGTAAGATCCAAGAACCAAGCACCACCATAAATGTCCTTTTCATAGCTGAGTCCCTCGAAATACATTGTTGAACATGGTAGCCACTAGCCACATGTGGCTATTAAAGTTAGAATAAAATAAAATAAAATAAAATGTTTAACTCTTCAGTTATACTCTAGCCACATTTCAGCTGCTCAATAACCACATGGACTAATGCCTACCATATTAGACAGTGCAGATAATGTTTCCATCAACACAGAAAGTTCTTGAAGGAAAAATGCAGCCCAAGGATATACTATAGTACCTTGCATGTCATAGGTACTTAATAAATATTTGTCAGTTAAAATTATCAAAATTAATTGCAATTTTCAAAATCTTAGAAAAGTATGCAGATGATCTTATGCTAAGGGGCTGTCATTTCCCAGGGAGTGAGTACAGTCTTGGGACACCCTGACACTACAAGTTTGCAGAGGAGGAAACGGCAAGGAGGACTGAGAAGGAGCAGGTGAAGTAGGAGAACCGCCCCCGCCCCCGCTGCACCCCAAGACCTGGCAGCCAAGTGAGGCAAGATATCAAGGAGAGAGTTACCCACTGGTCAAATGTTGTTCATAGATTAATAAGATGAGGACTAGGAATTAACCATTTCTGGCTTTATTTTTCTGATAGTTTCCTGGTAACACAAAATGATATATTTACAATTCTCTTTTTTCATCAAATATGTCAGTATTGATCTCTGCTCTTAGAATAGAAAGATGTGTCTTACCTATATCCACTTTTTAAAAACCCCTCCTTTATAGGTTACATTATAGTATTTAGTTCATACTAACCTATGTAACTCTATGCACTGTGCTTATATATTGTCTTAGCCCATTCAGGCTGCTGTAACAAAATACCACAGACTGGGTGGCTTGTAAACAACAGAAATTTATTTCTCACAGTTCTGGATGCTGGTAAGTCCAAGATCAGGGTACCAGCATGGTTGAGTTCTGGTAAAGTCCCTCTTCTGGGTGGCAGACTGCTGACTTCTTGTATCCTCACATGGTAGAAAGAGGACTAAGGAGCTCTCTGGGAAAACTATAATTCCAAAAGATACGTGCACCCCAATGTTCATTGCAGCAGTTTTTACAATAGCCAAGACATGGAAACAACCTAAATGTCCATCAACAGATGAATGGATAAAGAAGATGTTGTACATGTATATAATGGAATATTATTCAGCCATAAAAAAAAATGAAATAATGTCATTTGCAGCAACATGGATGGACCTAGAGGTTATCATCCTAAGTGAATTAAGTCAGACAGAAAAAGAAAAATATCATATGGTATCACTTATATGTGGCATCTAAAGTATGACATAAATGAACTTATCCACGAAACAGAAACAGACTCACAGATATAGAGAACAGACGTGGTTGCCAAGCGGGAAGGGGGTTGGGGAGGGATGGACTGGGAGTTTGGGATTAGCAGATGCAAACTATTATATATAGAATGGATAAATAACAAGATATTACTGTATAGCACAGGGAACTGTATTGAATATGCTTTAATAAACCATAATGGAAAAGAATATGAAAAAGAACAAATATATATGTATAACCGAATCACTTTGCTATACCGCAGAAACTAACACAACATTGTAAATCAACTATACTTCAATTAAATAATTTTTTTAAAAATGGGACTTATCTTAAATATTATATTTTAACTTAAAACATTTAAATATTTAAATGTGTTTATTTGTTCATATTCCAATGTAAGATCAGGACATTTCCTTTGAGAATGTCTACCAATCACTCTAAGAGATTTGTAGTATTTGACTCCTAATATCTCTTGGAAGCAAGCTCGGCTTGGAACAATACATTTTGGGTCACTGTAATGCCACACTCCATGAATGAATAATATTGCCCAATAATTGACCTATTAAATGGCGTGAAAAGAAAGTTTGTCTGAAAAATTCCTTTTGGTGTATAATTATTACATTCCTAGAGTAGGCATTGTGTTAATAACATTAGAGTTGATTAAAGAAATGTTCATGCATATGTGAACAGAGCTGTTGCTTTTATGCTACAAATCCCTGCCCCCCCCCCGCTATTTCTTGGCATTATTCAGGGGCAAAGCAATAATGAAAATATCAAATAATACTAAAGAAATAAAAATCCAAATTATCCACAAAATAATTGTTTAGTTTATATGTACATGGCACCTTCCTCTGCATGTAAAATTTCTTCATTGGCCTTCCACAGCATTCTCTGTGGGAGTTCAAGTCCCCCTTCCTCCAGAATTCCCATCTGAAAGGTGAAGAAACTGCTTTAACAAAGGGTGAATTGGGTTTTTGCTCTGTGCTTCTCAAACAGGTTTTGGGGGTAGATTCCAAGTTTGACAACTTTGATATTCTGAGTTGTTTTCAAGTATTCTCTTCGAAACTGAGTTATTTGTAGTGAGGTGGATGGACCTAGAGTCTGTCATACAGAGTGAAGTAAATCAGAAAGAGAAAAATACCGTATGCTAACACATATATATGGAATCTAAAAAAAAAAAAAAAGTTCTGATGAACCTAGGGGAAGGACAGGGATAAAGACACAGACGTAGAGAATGGACTTGAAGACACGGGGAGGAGGAAGGGTAAGCTGGGACGAAGTGAGAGAGTGGCATGGACATATATACACTACCAAATGTGAAATAGATAGCTAGTGGGAAGCAGCCGCATAGCTCAGGGAGAGAGATCAGCTCGGTGCTTTGTGACCGCCTAGAGGGGTGGGATAGGGAGGGTGGGAGGGAGACGCAAGAGGGAGGGGATATACGTATGCATACAGCTGATTCACTTTGTTATACAGCAGAAACTAACACACTGTAAAGCAATTATACTCCAATAAAGATGTTAAAAAAAAAAGCAGCGTATTTTTCATCTCTTGGGTCAAAGTAATGATACTTGATAAGAACTTTTTTTCTTTTTTAATCACTAAGGGTTAGTATTAGGACAGAAAATAAATATACAAATCCTTCTGGAGTCTTGTTATTTATGGGTAATGACTTGGTATAACCAGTAGAATCCAAGTACTTTTTTTAATATATAAAAAAACACTTGTGTTCCCCATATCTAGAGGTGTACTTTGTCAACCTTTTCTCATATTTGCCTCTGGTCTTTTTTTTTTTTTTTTAATTTTTTTTGTATAAAAGAAATAAAATGGTCCCAGTTCTTTTAAATAAAATTCTACACATATACACTAAGAACAAAGAACTATTTTGACAGCGCAGAGAGTTCTCAGAAAGAGAGGCCCAGATTAAACAAACAGTAAGTGCCCCTACATCTACTGCCAAAGGAACACTAGTGCTTGGGTGATATTTTCCAGGCAACCCCACAGCATAAATCTTTAATCCTACTGTCTTTCATGTGACATTTATATACAAAAAAAAACCTGTTTATAGTGCAACACAACCTCTTCTTGTGTTCATTAGGGTTTATCAGGGCCGCCAATGCTTCGGTTCTTATGATATAACTGTTCACAATACGTCAGCAAATATTATCGAGGCATTTTGCTTTTGTTCTTTGTTTGGATTCTCACCAGAACCAAATAAGGGGCTGATGTACTCATTATAAAACAAGGTCAATGGCAAGAAGGCAGCGAATCTTACACAGCCCATACTTGCAGACTGCAGGGTCTGAGCATCAGTGAATAGTTTTGCATCAGGCCAGAAGGGAAGAGTTTCTCTTCACGGTATCCATAAACTTTGGCTTAATTAATCTTCACAGAAAACCTAGGCAGGCTAAATCTGATTTCATTTAAATAAAACTGGTCGAGGAATAGATAAATTGGCATGCTATATTAGAAAATAATCTGCCCAAGTTAGGGAATAGACTATGTTTTAGCATCATAGATCTGGAAAAAGGCCATTGAGAACGATTTTCCCATTTATTGAATAAATTACAAAGCCAATTTGCAGGAATATTCAGCAAACTGTATAAGGATCTTGACTGCAAATGATGAAAACCCAACTCAAACTAGATTTTGTAAAAAGAATAATCGGTTGACACAGCTAACTAGAGAGTCAGAGGAGGTGCCCTTGACCTTGGGCGTAAATGGCTCCTATGCTCTTAGATATACTTCCCTCTGCCTGGCCTTCCTCTCGTTCTCTCCCCAGGAGGTGGTGCAATGGCCCCCAGATGTTCCAGATGCCTGTGGCTTTCAGTGCTCATGGTTATAGAGAAGGAGTGGCTGCCTCTCATGTCAAGAGTCCTGGGAACATTATGATTGGCTTAGTTTGGGACACATTCCTGATCTAATCACTGTGCCCAGAGACATGGGCTCAGTCCTGTGGGTGACCTAGTGTGGGTGATGGCCATCTCTCCAACAGGAAGGTGGTATCAATTCCACCTGCACTATGTGGTTTAGGGAGGCTTCTCTAGGTTGGTGGAGGGGTCACTCCCCCAAGGAAGGCATGGTGACCAGGCCAGAAAAATATATGCCCACTACCTGTCATTGACAGGTTTAAGTAGAACATGAGGTACATGAATCCCACCTCCATGTTTATTTGTATTGATTGATTTTTAGTTTCTGTTGTCTGTCCAAATCAGTGTTTCTAGTCTAGAGGTGGTGAATATGTGTGTAAGTGTGCAAAAATCATTGCGCACGTCTGTGCTTGGGTTTGGAAGGCTAAGCATTAACAAAGGAGTAGGCTGATGACCAGAGGAGTCATCTCTTTACTAAGAAGTTTATAAATGGATCATAGACCAAAAAATATTGAGAAACTTTGTTTATCACTAAGGCATGCTGTCTTCTCAAGATGGTTACATGTAAATTACTGTACAATTCAGCAGTGATCTGGGCTTTAAGGCACTGTCTGATGGGCAAACCAAAAAATACACAGTTGGGAGAAGGAACCTAATGTCTGGAGTTTTATCTGAAACTTTTGAGTGTAAAGAAAGAAACTCATAAAACAAGACAAAACAAACACCAAACACTGGTTTGTGTTTTCATGAGAAAAAAAGATGCCTCCTGAGATTCGTATCTCCTTTGCTGACAGTCCCAGCTGGAAAAAGGAAATTTAGCAAGTGAAATTTAAAAAGCGGAAACTTTTTTAGTATTCTGGAAACTTGCAAACTTCAAAACAGTTATGCTATTATTTCTCAGTTTTTATTCAATCAGGTCTTCTTAAATGTCCTCATACTTTAATTGAGTAAAAACAAAGAACAAAGAGTAAAGATTGCAGTGGAACTATTTCTGTTCTAATGTTTTAAAGAGTTAATACACGAACGCATTTCGTTTGAGCATGGCACCATCGCAATCTATGTGAGGCAACAGAAGAAAGAAGAGGGTCTGTCTTTGTTTTCAGGTGTCAATAGATTTTTGAGTACCTTTCCCTCTGCTCCAGGGCAGTGGTCTTCAGACTGTACTGTGTACCACAGTCACTTGGAAAGCTCATTAAAACCCACGTTGCTTGGCCTCACCCCCAGAGTTTCTGATTCAGTAGGTCTGCCATGGGCCCCAAAATGTGCCTTTCTAGCAAGTTCTTATGTATTCCTGATGCTGCTCATCTGGGACCACACTTGGAGAACCACTCTTCTAGACGAATCTCGAAGCTCTGCTCCGCCTTGAGTCATCATGATCCATAGTTCCAGCTGAGAGGTGGGTTGAAGTTGCTCTGGGGGCATCATTAACCAGAGTTTCTAGCAGTGGTGATGGTCTGAATTATGACATAGGCATAGTTCTGGGAGGAAAGCTTTGGGTGAACACAGGGCTCAGGGTCCTGTGTGGGGTAAAATGGCAGGGTTTTCCTTCTTGGGAAGATGTACCAAGCAATAATTAGGCAGGTTGTTAGGGCTCTCACGAAGCACTCTGGATTTTCAAAGCAGAGTTCCGGGACTACCTAGGAATTTGAGTGCCAGTTAGGAAAGAAATCTAGTTGAAGAGCCTGGTGCATGTGATGGGGTCACAGGAAAGGCTGAAGCTGGAGGCTATGTGGATTCCCAAGAAACTTACCTTGACTCGGTGAACCAAGAAGGCCAATTCTAGCCCCAATGCATGAGGGAGGCTGGTGCTGAGTGAATACTGAGACAAGATAGAGGACGCAGACCTATCTGTATCTTAAAGTTGCCTGCTCAGTGCCTGTCATGACTGGAATTAGGGCAGGCAAGGCCTATCTGGAAAACTATTTTGTTTCTCAAACACTTTTTGACCTTGACGTATACTAAGAAATACAAAATACATTATAAAATGGTACACACAAACACACACACACACACACACAGACACACACACACACACACACACCGTGCAGTGTCCTCTGTTCTGTTTTGTACTATCTATTCTATCATATTTTATTGTTTCATGAAAATTAGAAAAACCCTTTTGCTATCCAATAATTTTTGACCCACAAATGGGCAGAGACCTGCAGTTCAAAAACATTCACTCAGAACTTGTAACCTGTGCCATCCATAGCCTTGACCTACAGCTGGCCCTCCTGTCCCCAGTGCAGCAGCTAGCACATCAAAACCAGCTGCAGAATATAAAGTCACTTCCAGTTACGAGGCCAAGCTCTTCCTGCTACTCTCAACCTGCACCATTACTTCCTGGAACACCACTTCCTGGGTTAGAATCCTCCATTACAGGACTCCTGGGCTTATTGGACCCCCATGCCTTGCACAAGTTTTGGTTTTGACCTCTTCTGACACACTTAGCAACCTTCGGGAAGAGACTTTCTCCTCCAGGTCTGGCTTTGGGAACCCTATCAGTTAGGCTAACCCTCCTTCCTCCACCCCCGAGGTTGGACCCAGACAGAAAAGTAAGTCATGTCTTCTAATCCTGTTTTCCTTTATATGGTCTATCAACCTAATTCCTCTAGCTGAAAATCAGCTTTATCCTCCTTTCTCCTTTGTTTAATTTCTCTTCTAAGTTAAATGTCTGGATAACAATTTTTTGAAAGCTTTTATTTATGCTAGAAATAATAGCTAAATAAATTAAAATAACTGCTGATAAATTCCAGCTGGTAAGCAAACAAAACCATGCTAGTGTGAGAAATAAAACCATGGTCCTGTTCAATAATGACTCTTTTCTGATATCTGTAGCAACTGTAATGTAGAAAAGATGGATGTTAACCAATCAGTCAAACAACCAAGCAGACAAAATTCTCATCACCCCCAAGCTTTTGAAGAAGCGTGGCTTAGTTAAAGCCATTTACAAACATGGCCAGAAGAGATGATACGTTAATGAGCCACATTTTAAAGAGGCAAACGTGTGTTTCTCGCAGCAATTCAATGAAGGGTAATCTGTCTGAAACAAAGATGTCTATTTCCAGGCCACCAAGTCAATCTCTGCCCAAATACATTTTCTAATAGTTTAATGCTTTAAAGAATATCGTCCCTTGTATACCCACTGTGGAAAACAGTATGGACGTTCATTAAAAAATTCAAAATAGAGCTGCCATATGACCCAGCAATCCCACTCTTGGGCATATATCTGGAGAAAAACATGGTTCGAAAGGATACATGCACCCCAATGTTCATTGCAGCACTGTTTGCAATAGCCAAGACAAGGAAGCAACCTAAATGCCCATTGACGGATGAATGGATATAGAAGATGTGGCATATATATATATATATATATATATATATATATATACACACACACACACACACACACACAATGGAATATTACTCAGCTGTTTAAAAGAATGACATAATGCCATTTGCAGCAACATGAATGGATCTGGAGATTATCATACGAAGTGAAGTAAGTCAGACAGAGAAAAACAAATATCATATGATATTGCTTGTATGTGGAATCTAAAAAAAATGATACAAGTGAACTTATTTACAAAACAGACTCACAGACTTAGAGAATATCTGGAGGAAAACATGGTTCGAAAGGATACATGCACCCCAATGTTCATTGCAGCACTGTTTGCAATAGCCAAGACAAGGAAGCAACCTAAATGCCCATTGACGGATGAATGGATATAGAAGATGTGGCATATATATATATATACACACACACACACACAATGGAATATTACTCAGCTGTTTAAAAGAATGACATAATGCCATTTGCAGCAACATGAATGGATCTGGAGATTATCATACGAAGTGAAGTAAGTCAGACAGAGAAAAACAAATATCATATGATATTGCTTATATGTGGAATCTAAAAAAAAATGATACAAGTGAACTTATTTACAAAACAGACTCACAGACTTAGAGAATGAACTTACGGTTACCAGGGGGGAGGATTAGATTGAGAGTTTAGGGCTGACATGTACACACTGCTATATTTAAAATAAGATGCCTTTCCATCCATGAAAAATAAAAAATAAAAAAAAAATAAAGAGGCAAGCTTGTGTGTTTCTCACAGTAATAAAACAAAGGGTAAGCTATCTGAAACAAAGAATTTCTATTTCCAGGGCACCAAATGAATCTCTGCTCAAAGATATTTTCTAATATTTTAATGCTTTAAAGAATATTGTCATTTGTATAGCCATTGTGGAAAACAGTATGGACGTTCATTAAAAAATTAAAAATGAACTACCATATGATCCAGCAATCTTACTTCTGGGTAAGTAGCCACAGGAAATGAAACCACTGTGTTGAAGAGATCTACACCCCCAATGTTCATTGCAACATAATTCACAACAGCCAAGACATGAAAACAACCTAAGTATCCATTGATGGATGAATGGATAAAGAAAATGTGAGATATATATATATATATATATATATATATATATATATATAAAATATCATTCAGCCATAAAAAGATGGAAAACTTGCCATTTGTGACAACATGAGTGGACCCTGATGACATTATGCTAAGTGAAATAAATCAGACAGAGAAAGACAAATGCAATGTGATCTCACTTATACATGGAATCTTTTTTTAAAAAAAAGGCAACATCATAGAAACGAAAAGTAGAATGGTAGTTGTCAGGGGCTGGAGGCTGGGGGAAATGGGAGATGTTGGCTAAAGTGTAGCACCTTCCAATTATAAGATTAGTAAGTTCTGGGGATCTGATATTCATATATATCTGATATTCATAATATACCTGGTGACTATAGTTAACAATACTGTATTATATGCTTGAAGGTTGCTAACAGGGTAGATCTTACATCTTCTTACCACACACACAAAAAGATAATCATGTGAGAAGATGAAGCGTTAGTTAACTTTACTGTAGTAATCATTTCATAACATATGCATGTAGCAAATCACCACATTGTACATCTTAACTTACACAATGTTGTATGTCTATTATACTTCAGTGAGGCTGGAAAACACACTGTCACAGTGGCCAAGAAATGTCTAAAATGTACCCTTCATTTCCCAACACCCTTCGATTTTCCATCCAAGATGGAATTTTCTTAAATAGGATGATTTACCTCTTAAACAGGTGTTTTTCAGAGATCACAATGCAGAAGAATCACCTTGGGAACCCAGACCCTGCCAGTTCACAAAGGCCACACTTTAAAAACATTGTCAGGAGGTGAAATAATTTATTTCAAGGGGTCACTGAGCCTCTTCCACAGATGCACATGTCAGGGACCTGACATTTGATGGAATGATAAAGTTGTTTTTCATATTTCTTCTCTCACTCAGTGAATGCTCAATTTCCAGAACTTCATATGTGATTCTTCTCAAACTCAGGCAGGCTGGCTTGGAGCAAGACCTCCAAGTTCCAAAAGCAGAACAGGCTGTGGGAATATATGAATTAGCAGAGAAGAGAGTGACAGCAGAGGCTGAGAAGCATACCTGGCATGCTGACACCCTCCCGAGCAGCGTGTATGTTAGCACCTGCCCCCATAGAGTCAGAGCGCCCACCTGCTCCGTCACAAGCATTTTTCATCCTCAGGAAGATCCAGAGAATATCACAAATTAAAATCCGAGATCACAAGTAGGAAGCGAATTTTACCTCGTGAAAGCAAAGACAGATACAAAAATAAAATGCAATACTAGGTCATTTCAAGTCAGAAAGGGAATTTAAACAAAAGAGTAATCTTAAAAAAGAGTACAGTTGTAAAACATACTTAAAGGAAGGAAATGTGGTTTTTAAGAACTTGGCGTCTCATAGTCTGGCTTAGGCTTGGAGATCTGGAATTTACCATCCAATAAAGTCATTTTATACCTGCCTGGCTGAGTTTCTTATCTGTGAAATGGGACACAAAAGCTGTTTGGTCCTTAAGTGACACACAGGAATTTCTCATGAAATTCTTAGGCAAATCTATGCTTTTCAAAACAAGATATTCTTGCGATCCTCTTGTGCAAACAAGAGAATTTACCTTCAGCTAATTTGTACCTTCAGTCAGAGAGAGAGAAAATATCTTTTTTTTAGCATGCCATTAAAAATGACAGTAAATATCAGCACCTTACTTAGGAGAATAAATAACTAAAAAAGTATTTCCCAGAGGTCCCAGAGTGCTTAAATAAGGAATCAAGTTCTCTGCGGATTAAAATGATTTATTCTCAGACAATTCACCTAGAGACATTTTTCTCCAATCACTACAGGTCTGGTGAGGAAGCATCTTGAGTGACATATTCAACAGAAGATCTCTTGGAAGTTCTTCTTAGTTCCTCCTGGAGATCCAACCAAGGGGACAAAGTTAGAAACCAGGAAACATTTGGCTGGCTCCTCATCAGAAAAAGATATTTAATCCCATCTAGTATTACATGCAGCTTTGCTCAAAATAAAGCAGCTGCCTGGGAACTGATTTGAGCCCATTCCTGTTTAAGCGGATCCATTTTTGTGTGTGTAAGAGTCTTCTTCAGCTGAATCTGACTTGTCAGGCTGAGAACATATGTGTGTGCTGTTCCAGAAAGAATGCACATTTATTTTCCTCCCATTTAATGTTTGAACATGATCACAGTCACCAGATGGGTCAGAAAAACAGTGACAGCATGGTATAAATCTTCAGAGGGTTTATCAATCTGATTGAATTGAGAAGATAAAGTGGATTTTGCTAGAAATCCAATAAACTCTCTCTACCTCAAACAATAATAAGGGTTTGTGCCAATTTTCTCCTTTATTACGCTCTCTGCCCTTTCCCTTTTTATTCTCTTTTCTGTTTCACTTCCATCATATTATAAGGCTTATTTTATTCTCTAAAGATGTCAGGTGAGCTGACGTTCTTCTTGTCTAACTGGTCAAGGAAATTGGAGACAGTGTGTTGACAATAAAAATAGCACAGGGCTTAGACCTGGACAGACTGTTCTTCGAAAATGGGCTCTACTTTCTGAAGGACCAGCTGTGTGGTCCTTCAGCCTCGGTTTCCTTGCATATAAAATGAGGCTAACCTTTGCAGTGATTGTGAGAGTTAGAGATTTTGGATATGAAGCCCCTAGTGTGATCTCTGGCCCCCAAAACAGTGCCTCTTATTATCTTGGACACCCAAGATTAGATTTGTTAGCCAGAAGTTCATTCTCTTTAAGGAGGCAGGAATTAGTACCAAGAGGAAAGAAACATTCTTTACCAAAGACCTTTCATAGTACCATAGAATTTAACCTGTATTCTCTGATTATACTGTGGCCCTGGTTGCAGGAAGAGCATATTCAGCCCAGTGATTTTCTCTAAGCACTGAAATGTTACATTTGCTATTGTGTACTAATCAGAAAACTGCTAGTCATAGCTCCACATGCAGCCTTAGGCAAAGTCAAACTCCAGGACTCTATTTCACTCCAATGTGATGCTTCAGATGCCCCAATCTTAAAAAATAAATGGTTAGGTCTACCAGATAGGTTCTGTTGGAACTTACCAGAGTTCCCAGTAAACTTACTCCTCACAATAACTCTAGCAGATAGAGATTTGCAAGATTAAGCTACTGAAGACATCTGAAGTTAAAATGCCTTCATTTTGGCCACTGAACTTAGTAGCTGCTGAGATAAAAGATTTCTATTAGGTCACTGTCCTTTATGGGGATTAGGGACCAGAACATAAGAACAAGTATGGCTAAGCAAGGTCTGGAAGTGGGACAGGTCACCACTGGGTGTCTCTAGGCAGATGATCACTCTGGCAGAGAGTAGATTTAGGGAGAGTCGCGAACAAAACCAGGGAAACCAGTTAGGAGGCTACTATAGTAGTAGAGGTAAGAGGTATTCGTGTCCTTTGCTGGGGAGTGGCTGTAGAGATGGAGGGAAGTAAATGGATTTAGGATATATTTTGGAAGTAGAATTTGAATAGAATGTGCCGATGCGTTCGCTATTGGGAACAGAAGTGACGAGGCAAAGAGAGAAATCATGGATGACTCCTAGGTTTTGAGTTGGTCCGAATAGAGGATGGTGGGTACCATTACAGATATGGGGAGGTGGAGCATGGCTGGGGAGAAACCGTTTGGAGATCAAAACCACAGATGTTGTTTCGCTGTGTTAGTTTAACCCTAGTGATGTTCATTAGAGTTTGATACGAATCAACAGTGTAGTTAGTGAAAGGACAACTTACTGCAAGAGGTAAGTTCTCCCTCGTTAAAGATCAAATGACTGAATATCATGTGCAAAGAGACACCTAACTTATGGAGACAACATAGTGTAACTCTGAGATGTTGTTTTGACCTGCCTCTTTTCTTTCTTCCCACATCGCTCAGCTCCTCCTTTGGATGCTTTCCTATGCGTTGTGCTTGCTGGCAGCCTGCCTAGACCTCGTAAAGATGTCTTTTTTTCCCTTCCTCTGCTGCGCTATGTCGCCTTAATCTCCACTTGTTCTCTGTGCCTAGCACAGTGCCTGGCACAGAGTTGTTTACCACAGAATGTTTTTTAAGTGAATGAGTGAGCGAACGAAGGTGTGCTGAGGCCCCTAGGTCTCTCCACTTCTGGTCAATCTCATTCCAGGCTCTAATTCGACAGCGGGGAAGAGTTAAGAAATTAAGGTGTGGGCTTCCCTGGTGGCGCAGTGGTTGCGCGTCTGCCTGCCGATGCAGGGGAACCGGGTTCGCGCCCCGGTCCGGGAGGATCCCGCGTGCCGCGGAGCGGCTGGGCCCGTGAGCCGTGGCCGCTGGGCCTGCGCGTCCGGAGCCTGTGCTCCGCAGCGGGAGAGGCCGCGGCAGAGGGAGGCCCGCGTACCCCCCCAAAAAAAAAAAAAAAAAAAGAAATTAAGGGGTGTGTCAGCATCAGTTTGTTTCTGATTTGTCTTTTCTCCTGTTCATGGCACAGAGTTTCCATCTTAGATTCTAGTTTTGATAAATGGCTGTTAATCCTCTTGTGCCTAAATTCCCACTGTGTTAACCTAGCTGTACTTCCCTTGAGGCCCTTGAGGCCCTTGAGGACAGGAACCCATCAGGCTCTTGCCTGTTCCCCATCCTGCTTGTATTCTATCCTCTTCCTGCTCCTTTGAGCCTGAGCCTGTGATGAAGCCTTACTCTTTCCTACCAGAAACTTTGGCTATTTTCCTGAGGATCTAAATATTGCCTGCATCCAGGTCCTTGTTTTCAAGCAGTTTGGCCCATCAGGAAAGACCATCATGCCTTCCTGGACCTGCCCAGTGACAGCTGTTTGCCACTGTTTGGTCAGGACCTCCCCTCCACTTAGCCAGATGCTACCACTGAATTCCACTTAACCTCCACCCCAGTTCATGTGCCACCTCAGGGAGCAGAGCTAGATCAACTTGGAGGCACCATCAAGTATCCAAGCCTACAACTATCTTTCTTCAATCTGGCCAAGTCACCAGAGACAACTAATACAAGCAACATACAAAGGAGAGACATCCTACTGGTGTTCAAAAAGCAGCAGGTATTGGTCACATGGTTCCAGAAGGATCTGGTTATTAGGTATGTTGCTGAGAGTGAATGTGTTGTGCGTGCGTGTGTGTGTGTGTGTATGTGTGTGTGTACATGACTACCCCGATATGTTTATCTATAAATGTTTCCATTTTTTAATTGTTCACTCCATTCATTTTCTAGGAGAAAACTTGAGCTTTGCCACATGGTCAGAAGTCAACAAACATTGATTAAACACTTCCGAAGGAGTTGAGTATGTGCTAGGAATTAGGGATCCCAATTTCCATGTCTACACTTATTTAATAATATAACTGGACTTCTGCTTTATGTGCCAGGCTCTGCTCTGGCTTGGGACCCATCCTTGACCACCTTTGCCCAAGATGAATTGTGTTGGTTTTTTCTCTTCCAGAAACTCTTAGAGAGTACAGATAAATCCCTTGGTGGCCCACCACATCCAGAATACAATTCAAATCCAAACAACACGAAACTGTAAAATAAGTGTAAGGAAGTCCAGCAAAGTACTTTTTTCCTGTGGTGATATCTTCCTTCAATGATATGGTTAAAATAAACATCAATTATCAAAATATTTCTATTTTTTCTTTTTTCTTCTGGTGGCTGCCTCTCTTTTGTGTAGTGCATTTTCCTGGTTGATAATCCAGGACTGCTCATGGTTACGGAAGCAAAGGACAGGTAAAAGGATTTAAATAAATAACTGTAATATAAAGAGACACACTCTACGATAGGAGTGTACCCAGCGTGACAGGGATGTAAACACAGCTCTGTGTGAACATAGCACTTCCCACTCTGCCCTTCCTTTTTTGCCTTCACATTCATATTCAGGGGAAATTATTTCCAGATTCAGGGAAAAATGGAATGTATGAATATAAATCATAGCTCTCACAAAAAGTAAGGTAACATATGGCCGTTTAGGTTTTCGTGTGAGGTGAAGGAACGAACTCAGAAATATCCGCCTGTGCTTTTGAAGTTTTGTAGGTCTTGTTATTGCAACCCTAAGGTGTGAAATGTTTGCACTGTGTCTGAAATTAAGGATTAGGATAGCCGCTAGCTCCAAACCTTCCTTCAGATGCCGCTTTTTTCTTCCTCACTAAGTTTTCGCTTACACAACTTGTTCAAAGGATAGCATCAAAGGATTGTTTTATCAGTTAGTTTAGGATAATAGACTAGGGTCGAACTCTAGTCAGTAAAGGGAAACTTTTCAGACCTGGAGTTAGAGTTCAATCTGTTATTCTTGGCAACTGGCCCAAGAGGGGTGTAGAATTCATGGGAGAGACTTGTGGGCTGGACAGCTATATGATCCAACAGTTTCTCTGAACAGATCACAGAATGGAATGATCAAATGAATGTTCGCACACTACTGACAGCATGGAAGTATTTCCCTTTCCCTGCATCTCTCCTTCTTTAAATGCTATTCTCAGTGCTCTTTCAATATAGCAAAATCTCACTCATTGTGAGCGAAAGAATAAACCTCTTCGTGTGGATTCAGTTCTGGTGTTCATTAGGTTATAGCAATCCGGAATGTATTACCCCTGGGACTCGTGTTTCTGCTTTGTGTTGAAGGTGATTTCTTGGTATTCAGATCAGATCGGTAATGATTTCTTCCTCTCTGATGTCCAAAGACAAGAAAGAATTCGTGTCTGGTGCCCCTTGGGAAATGATGGAGGTCAGTGGTGAGCCGAGGCTGTGCCAGGATGCTCACCTGGGCCGAATAAGCTTGACAGTGGTCTTTCCTGCTCTTGCAATCTTGGTGCCAAAAAGAAAGAAGTGGGTCACAAGCATGGAAAGAGAGGGAGCGAGAGGAAAGAAATTGGGTAACGAGGATCCAAGGCTGCGTAATGGATGAGGGTACTTCGCTCCATCATCCGTGGGCCCTGTCTGCTGCTGTTGAAAGGAGGTCATCGCTGGACATGGCACCATTGCTCCTGAGTGCAGGCCATGCACACTGCTGTTCCAGTGGAGCCAGGGCAGCCTGAGCGTCTGTGACAGGTGTGCTGGGGGGCGGAAGCTGGCCAGTGTCTGGGCACCGACACTTTTGCCTGTGGTCCTCCTGTATCCAGTCACCTTGCCTGCGTCCCACTGACCTCGCTCTGCTTTGTGTCTCACTCTCTGCCAAGCCCACAGAGATTTTCTGGTGTCTGGCAGAAGTTTTTTTCTCTCCACCCATCCGCTCAACAAACAAACACATACTCTTCCGAATCATTTATTTCAATCATCATTTCAAAAGTATTATCTTACTAATATCACTTTTCTTTATTATCCTATACGGCTTATAGGAGAAGAATAAGAATGAAAGTGTCAGTGCAAATGCAAGTGTGTTCAGAGATGATAAACCCATTTAGAGGTAAGATATATATATATATATGTGTATATATATATATGTATACATACATACACATATATATAAAATTTATTTTATTGAAGTATAGTTGATTTACAATGTGTTATCAGAGATGATAAACCCATTTAGAGGTAAGATATATATATATATATGTGTATATATATATGTATACATACATACACATATATATAAAATTTATTTTATTGAAGTATAGTTGATTTACAATGTGTTAATTTCTTTTTTTTAACATCTTTATTGGAGTATAATTGCTTTACAATGGTGTGCTATGTGGCTGCTTCCCACTAGCTAGCTATTTTATACAATGTGTTAATTTCTATTGTACAGCAAAGTGATTCAGCTATACATATATATATATATATATACATTCTTTTCCATTATGGCTTATCACAGGATGTTGAATACAGTTCCCTGTGCTATACAGTAGGACCTTGTTGTTTATCCATTGTATATATAAGAGTTTGCATCTGTTAATCCCAAACTCCCAATCCTTCCCTCCCCCACCCCTCCTCCCCCTTGGCAACCAGAAGTCTGTTGTCTGTGTCTGAGTCTGTTTCTGTTTCGTAGATAAATTCATTTGTGTCATATTTTAGATTCCACATGTAAGTGATATCATACGGTATTTGTCTTTCTCTTTCTGACTTACTTCTCTTAGTGTGATAATCTCTAGGTCCATCCATGTTGCTGCAAATGGCATAATTTCATTCTTTTTTATGGCTGAGTAATATTCCATTGTATATGTGTACCACATTTTCTTTATCCATTCATCTTTCGATGGACATTTAAGTTGTTTCTATGTCTTGGCTGCAATGAACGTTGGGGTGCGTGTATTATTTCGAATTAGAGTTTTCTGCATATATATGCCCAGAAGTGGGATTCCAGGATCGTATGGCTACTCCATTTTCAGTTTTTTGAGGAACCTCTATACTGTTCTCCACAGTGGCTGTAGCAATTTACATTCCCACCAACAGTGCAGGAGGGTTCCCTTTTCTCCACACCCTCGGCAGCATTTGTTATTTGTAGACTTTTAACGATGGCCATTCTGACTGGTGTGAGGTGGTATAGAGGTAAGATATTTTTTTAAAAATACAAATTGAAAGGTAACAAATATAGTTGAAATCCAATTGCTCAAACACTTAATGATAATAATAGCTACAATCATAAAGCAATGCTAGGCACGGTTTTGAGGGCTTTGCTTACATTAATCATTTAATCCTACAAAAACTCAATGAACTTGATACAATAACTATCTTCACTTTTTAAAATAAATTTATTTATTTTATTTATTTATTTTTGACTGCGATGGGTCTTTGTTGCTGCATGCGGGCTTTCTCTAGTTGCGGCGAGTGGGGGTTACTCTTTGTTGCAGTGCGCGGGCTTCTCATTGTAGTGGCTTCTCTTGTTGCGGAGCACAGGCTCTAGGCACGCAGGCTCCAGTAGTTGTGGTGCATGGGTTTCAGTAGTTGTCACTCGCGGGCTCTAGAGCGCAGGCTCAGTAGTTGGGATGCACGGGCTTAGTTGCTCCACAGCATGTGGGATCTTCCCAGACCAGGGCTCGAACCCATGTCCCCTGCATTGGCAGGCAGATTCTTAACCACTGCGCCACCAGGGAAGCCCTATAACTATCTTCATTTTTTTTTTTTTTTTTTTTTTTGCGGTACGCGGGCCTCTCACTGTTGTGGCCTCTCCAGTTGCGGAG
>NC_041215.1:127199094-127209892 GCF_002837175.3 Physeter macrocephalus | reverse complement strand
GGCCTCTCCAGTTGCGGAGCACAGGCTCCGGACGCGCAGGCTCAGCGGCCATGGCTCACGGGCCCAGCCGCTCCGCGGCATGTGGGATCTTCCCGGACAGGGGCACGAACCCACGTCCCCTGCATCGGCAGGCGGACTCTCAACCACTGCGCCACCAGGGAAGCCCACTAGCTTCATTTTTAACAGATGAGGAAACCAAGGCACAGAGATGTTACACATTTAGTCACACGAATGGTAAGTCCCAGACCTGGATTTGAACCCATGTAGTCTTGCTTCAGAGTCTGTGTACGTAATCAGGACTTCATAGGGGCACAGCATTCACTGTTCTAAGCAAGAGTGTACTCTGCATGATAGGAAAACCAGGTGGACTTAGATTCGTAGGGCTCTGCTGCTGGACAAGTCATTTAACTAATTTGAGTGTCTCAATGGCCTCGTTAGAGCATAGAGATAACGTGCCTGCTTCCCAAAGCCTTGTGTTCAAAGACTTTCACGGGAAGGCACCTGGCCCCAGGCCTGGCACAGAATGGGTGTGTAATGCTGCTTGCTTCTTCCCTCCTAAATATACCCACATGAGCCCTCATCCATCACATTCAGTCCTCAGGTATATTGCTGCATGGTGGAGACAATATTATCAGTGTCTGCTCTTAGGTGAATCCCTCATTTATTTAAAAATGCTTATTGAGTGTTGTGGCTTGTACAGTAATGGCCCCCCAAAGATATCCTCGATGTAACTGCCAGAACCGGTGAATTTATTAGCATTACATGGCAAAAGGGATTTAATAGATGGAAGAAAGTTTGCTAATCAGCTGACCTTAAGTAGGGAGATTGTTGTGGATTATCCTGGATTATCTTCCACCCTTAAAGGTGGAAGAAGAAGGCAAAGGAGGGAGAAACGTGGCGGAAGAGGCAGAAGAGATTCGAAGCATGAGAGGGACCTGACCCATGGCTACTGGCTTTGAAGATGAAAGAGGTTCTGATGCAGGGAATGCAGATGGCTTCTGGAAGCTGGGGAGGGCCCTCATCTCACAGCCAGCAAACAAACAGGGATTCAGTCTTATAATCACAAGGCACTGAATTTGGCCAACAACCTGAGTGACCCTGGAAGTGGCTTCATCCCCTCAGCATGCTGAGGGGAATGCTGCTGGCACCTTTATTTCAGCATGGGAGTCTCTAAGCCCAGGGCTCCAGCTGAGCCATGATGTTTCTGGACCTTGGCCCCACAGAACTTTGATTGTTTTAAACTGCTAACTTTGTGGGAATATGTTCCCATGACAGAGGAAACTAATATAAGGATTTACGTTGTCCCAGGAGCTCTGCTGGGTCCCGGGAATACAGCTGCGAGCTGTCCAGATTGCCGACTGGGAAACAGCTTCACCCAGGTCCGGAGATCAGCAGAGGCCATTTCTTTTTCAATCTTGTTTATCAGTTGTCCCCGAAGCAAATTGCTTGCTAGTTTGTGCCTCAGTCTCTACAGCTGTCAGACAGTCATCCCTGCACAGGGCTTTTCTCTGGAACTGAGGTGTAAACACCGTGAGCCGTTTTCCATATGGTCCTTGGGTGACCTGTGAAAACTCGGCTGTCTCCTGACGCTGAAATGCTGGTCTTCTCCCAAGATGCAGCTGTGCCCCTGTGCCCGCAGATGGGGTTTGGAAAGACGATGCCTCCAGCTCAGGGAGAACACTTATTTAATGGGATAATTAAATCAGTTGCTCAAATTAGTTCTTAAAATAGATCTCCGTGTGTGTGTCTTTTCTTACTTTGGCCCTCTTTGTAATTCTTTAGACAATGGTAATTATCAGATGAAGGAACGAATTAAAATGGAAAAGACAACAGAAAGGTTCTCACTGTACTGATCTCAGACAAATTTGAGATCATCAAACAATTGGTTGCAACAAACCAAGGTCACATGCAAACAAACGCAATTATCTAAAAATACAAAATACTGCCCTCAGCAAACAACCTTAAGAACTGAACAAATATTTAGATTTGCCAGCATCTGTTGAAAATCTGTATGAAATGTCTCCAGTAAACTGAACAATGCTTAAGAAACACTTGGGCTAAATAACCTAAGAAATTATTCATACTTACTAAAGAATTACATAAATCCAAGCCACACTTGCTGGAATATAATCCTATATGGAGAAGTTACCTCCAGGGATAAGCTTTTCCTGACCATCTCATCTGATTTATTACACTATTTATTTTCTTTAGAGCACTTAACAGTGTTTGACATTATCTTTTATAAGTGTTCTGTTTTTTGTCTCTTTGTCTTTGTAGAATGTGAGCTCCATGAGGGCAGGAACTTCTCTGTCAGTTGAGATGCCATTCATACAACTTCTGGTACCTAGCCTGATTTTTTTCTGAGAAATCCCCAACCTTTCTCTGCCCACATATTTTCAAGGAGCAGAAGCTACCTTGGATTCCCACCTTGAAGCCTGTGCACACAGAGCCAAAACCAATCAGCACATTCCATCCCACTGGCTCGAAAGATTGCTTTGTTATGGGTACAACCAGTCATGCTTATCAGGATGAATGTGATCCAACTGTGGGACTTGTGTTTGAGCTTTCCTGCTGAGCCTCAAGCATGAGAGAATTTGGGGGCTGGAAATACTGCTGTCACCCTACCTTTTCACTGAGTTTATCAGAATGGATGAAAGGCTGAGCCCAGAAATAGAAAAAAAGAGACCTTGATAGCATAATGTGGACCCTATGTCCCATCATGTCCAATTCAGCACAGCCATGGAATTTTCACTCACGTGGACCAATAAATATCTTTCTCAAAACAAAGAGCCTCAAAGTGAATTCTAATTGATAATCCAGATAAATCAGAGAAGCATGAAGAACTGTGGAATAATTACCTTGTTAATCTGGGCACAAAGTTTCTATAACTGCAATTGAAAAACCATGTGTGTGTTTGTGTTGATGGGAGTGTTTACCAGCCAGTCATCATTCCGTGTCTTAGGGTCAAGACAGGTGAAACAATATAGTATATTGGCTACTTCCTGAAATAGCAAGTAAAATCTCTGACTTGTGACTTTGGAAACTGTATAACATTTCTATTGTACCCACGTTGGCAGCTCTAAACCAGTTAGGTAAGAACCTTCTGCTCTACATTTGAATGTCATCAACCTTAATGCAAATTATTGGTGAGGAATTAATAGTTTTGTTTGAGTTCATATGATATTTCAAATTTTTGTTACTATTTCTTATGTATTCAGGTTGCTATGGGATGGCCAATGGATGGAATTTATAAAAGCAAAAACAAAAGCGAAAAGCCCTGAACATAGTTATTTCATAAATGTCCTCTTAAGGAAGATTGATTGTTGTATTGTCATGAGAGAGACCAGACAGCTGCATTACTGTGTACATTGTGCGGGGGGCGGGGGGGGCGGTAGGGGACCCAGTAATCCAACTGGGTGACTCAGTGAGTTGTTTTTACTAAAGATTTTAATCTGAAGCAAAAGGAGAAAGAGGAGAAACAGCCCATCTAGGGAGTTACGTAGCAGCAAAAGAGCAGACTTGGAAGAATCTTAAAACACCAGAAGGAAAGTCAAGAATTAATCATCAGTCCTCTCTTGAACATCCACTAGGTACGTACTGAAATTTTAGGTATTTATTAGTAAAGACTTTTTGGTTGAGTCTTAGATGGGAGCAAGGTAAATTATTTGGAAGGCCAGGCCTAGATGATCTTGAAAAACACAAAGGAGAAAAGCAGAGATATTGTAGGGATGGACATTGAGGATATACCGCCAAAGGTATGTCCTGAACCGAGTGCTTCAGTCCCTCAGGGGGATCCTCGCAAACACCACAGAATGCACCACAAGTACCCTCTGCAAATGTCCAAAATTACTTCACAGGAAATCCACGTGTGATCCAGAGGGCCCACTAGACAGGGAAAGGTGAGGTTTCAGAGGATTGGCTAAACATCTCAGCAAGAGTTGGAGACCTGGGTCCTGGAAGACCCATTTTTTTCTCTTCTATTTAGACAAACACCTCAGTGAGAGGATCAAAAGACATGAATGTACTAAATCAAGAATTAAAATATCAAGACTGACAACATTGAATCAGAAAATGACTGATTGTTAAATCTTGTGTTTTTCCTTGAGTTGCGTGTATTCTGCCTGCAGCAAATGAAAAAAACCCTTTTTCATATTTAGACCAAATAACCTGACATTCTGGTTGTTAGATCCTACTGGACCATGCGAAATCATGTATTAGATAAAACTGTTTTAAAAAATGTATCTAGGTAGGTTAAATGTATCAAGTGATCTGAGTCCTGATTTTAGGTGAAGCCCATATCTGTTGGACTTTTGCTGCATAGCTTCTTTCTACGCCCTCATTGTTCTTCTTGAGCCCTGTTAAAGCCAGAACTTTTTGAAACTTCAGAATGTGGGTTATGTATGGAATGTCTTTTCTTACCTTTTATTTTAAATTCTTTCTGGCACATCTTTACACATTTTTCCTAATTTCTGAAAGATTACTATCCCCTAAGCAGATCTTTAACTTGTTGCATGATTCTAGCCTGGAAAAAGACTTTTTCCTTTTAAATTTGAGATAGACTTGTGATCTGCTTTCATCAATGAAAGGGAAGGACGTGATGCTGTTCTAGGCTTAGCCCTTAAGAAGTATAGCAGCTTCTACTTCTCCTCTCCTGGAGTACAGCTGCCATGCTGTAAGGAGCCCAAGCGAGGCTATGGAGCGACTGACCACCATGTGGAGAGAGACGCTGGAGAATGAGAGCCAACCTTAGATGGTCCTGTTCCAAGTGTGCCCCTGCTGAATGCTGCTACCTGAGCGACCTCAGCTACTGCCACGCTCATGGAACAGCAGAACTGCCCTGCTGAACCCAGTTGACCCATGCAGTTAGGAGAAATTTAAAAAAAAATGTTGTTTTAAGCTAGTTAATTTTGGGGTGGTATGTTACACAATAATAAACTGAACTAGAAAGACAAGTCAATGTATAATTTCAATTCCAATAATATTGGCTCTAAAAGAAATAATCAATAGAACATAAGCCGACATCAACACTTATCTGGAGAAGTCAGAAAAGGCTTCCGAGGAGAAATGGTGCTTGACTCGAATTTTGAAGAGTGAATCAGAGCTTCTGGGCAGAGGAGCAAGAAACAGTCTCCTAGATGAAATGGGTTGCCTGAAAGATGACTTGGAGGCCTAAAATAACAGGCCATCCTCAAGGGAGCAGATAACCTAATGCTGACAAGGGTTTACTCTAGATAGCGGCCCTGTGTAACATTAGGAGGAATCATGGCAGTGATCTCACACTTTTCCTTCTTTTGTATCATTTTGTCAGGGGAAAAGACCCTGTAATTGATGCATTTCACCTACTTAACATTCTACAGGGCCAAATGTTTTCTCAAGTACTAATGAGACAAAAAGAGCCGCTTTTGTTGAAAGTCATCCTCTGATCCTCATTCACTATCCTAGTAAATGATTAATTCATTCCAGAAACAAAACAAAGACACAGTCATACTATAAACATTAATTCCTCAAGAAATCCATCTATAGACCACCTAGGAGGCTCTCGGGGACCACCAGTCAGGACCGGTCTGGGCCAGATTAGGGTGTGGTTGGAGTTTATCTTGGTGCTCCTGGCCTCCCATCTCTGTGTCTTCAAATCTGGTGTCTCGGTAGCACCAGGCTCTCATCTCTACGAAAACGTGCTTCCCAGAAAGGGTCAGATACACATGTTCTTACTTAGAAGTATGACCCCGGAAAGAGGGGTGTTGCCATTCTTCAGGAGGGATTGATTAACCACCATGTCTAGTTTGCTTCTTAGAAGACAAGGATTTGAGCTAAAGGAATGATTCTGTGATGGTGGAATTTTTAAAAAGTGAGAAATTCAGGGTGAAAGAATTTGGAGCTGGGGGGAGGGAAGAGAGCACACTGCCTTCTCAGTGTCTCTATAATCACATCCTGTTAAGAGTCTGCCTATGCCTCTCATAGCCAATCCATTCAAGGAGTTATTGAAAGAAATCTGCTATGTTCAAGCACAAGGCTAAGTGCTATAGAGGATATAATGGTTAAAAAGAGTCCTTGGCCTCAAGGAGCTCACCGTCTAGTAAAAGAGATGCGAATTGACAATGGATAACAATAAAGTAAGGCAGAATTAATCAGAGATAAAAATATATAGAAAGTACTATAAGGGGGCTTCCCTGGTGGCGCAGTGGTTGAGAATCTGCCTGCCGATGCAGGGGACGCGGGTTCGAGCCCTGCTCTGGGAGGATCCCACATGCCGCGGAGCAACTAGGCCCCTGGGCCACAACCACTGAGCCTGCGCGTCTGGAGCCTGTGCTCCGCAGCAAGAGAGGCCGCGATAGTGAGAGGCCCGCGCACCGCGATGAAGAGTGGCCCTCGCTTGCCACAATTAGAGAAAGCCCTGGCGCAGAAACGAAGACCCAACACAGCAAAAATAAATAAATAAATTAATAAACTCCTACCCCTAACATCTTCAAAAAAAGAAAGTACTATAAGGGAACTAACCCCTCCCCCCCCACAAAAGAAATGGTAACAATCATGGAAGTGAAGTAGTGCTTAGGTGTGGAGGAAGCAGAAGGGCAAGAGGAAACGTGTGGTTGATATTTTTGGTCCTATATTTGAAGCATTAGAAAACGGAGACTCGTGAAATTAAATAACCTCCCAAGGTAACCTAGCTGGTGACTGGTGTGGCTGGAGATTAAGGTGCGTGAAGGCATGTAGTGGGCAGTGGTATAAGGGTCACGCTTTCATTCTGTGCTAAGGAATTTAGTTTAATATCCTGGAAGTAAGGGGAGCCATTGAAGGTCTCTTGTTTGTTTGTGGGGTGGAGTATGTAGGTGGATGAAATATGATATGATGTGTATTTAAGATAATTTCTCTGCTATCATGAAGGATGGATTAGAAAGGAAAGAGATTGCAGGTAAGGAGACATATTACAATGATTTATCCATCCATTTATCTACCTGTTCAACAAAAATTTAATCAGTATCTACTCTTTGCCTGGCATTACAAAAATCTATTGCGATAACCGAGGTAAAAGAGCGTGAGACATGGAGAGTGAGTTAGGAAGGTGGCAGCAGGGAATGGTATCATCCTTCTGATATCTTCCCTTTGGTATTTTTCTCAAATGCCAGGCATGGCACTTCCACAGCTGTGCAAGCTGGCTCTCTGCACGTAGGAACAAGCTGGCTGCCAGAAGTCAGAGTGTGGGTAATGGTGAGGCACTGGGAGGAGGGGCCTTTGGTCTCTGGCAGCCAGCACTGGATGGAAGTGGAGATTCTGAACCCAGAGCTTCTCCTCGGAAGCCCAGAGGGAACAGAAGCTTCTACAAACCTCTCCACCTCACTCTGCCCCCTCTCTAATAAGACCCTATCATTGTCTCTGGATATTTTGTTCCCAGACTCTCTCTCTCTGCAGAATGATAGGGACCTGGGATTTGAACTGGGGACCAGAGAATGAGGTTCAATGCTTCTCTGCAAATTACAGAGAATAAATATCTAAACCTAAAAATTAACCACAAAACTTCTAAACCACAGATGCAAATGATATCAGCCTCTGGCAGCTTTTGGAAATGTTCTCTCTCCTGTCGTGCTAACCTGGGAATGTGGACAAAAAGTCAGGATGGTGTTGATCAAAGGGTGTATCCCAGCTGCAGTTACAAATATCCATTATGACCTCGTGACCAGGAACAGTCATAGAAAATATAGGTATTTTCTTTTTTACTTGTTACATGTGTATTATCTACTTTCATCTTCTCTCTCTCCCCTGCCTCTTATTATTTTACACGTGGTTTGTTGGAGGTTAACTTTACAAATTAGTGATTAGGTAAAAGTATATCCAGAAAAGACCGTGACTGAAATTGACGGGTAACTGACATAGCACCGAGATGGACGCAAAGACTCTCAGGACTTTCTGTCTCCGCATTTGGGGAAAGGGATGAGAGTGTCTTTGTAGGAAAATGGTCGTATCTTGGCAGACTGAAAGATAGACTTGTTTTTATGGTTGTATGGAAGTTCAAATAACTGTAGAGGACATGTATGGCGGTGGAGAACCAGAGATGTGGATGGTGTCAGATTGTAGCTACTGTCTCTAAGCCCTCAACCCACATTTTTATCCTCTGTTAGGTGGTGCTGGAGCTGGGACCATACAAACCATATTTCTGTTTTGCCAGCTGGTTCTTTGTTATACTGTGCTAACAAGGGACACTAGGGACCGGCTGCAAGTCTGGAGGAGAAAGAAGAGAATGCTTCTTCCTTTATGATTCTAGTTTCTGTGAGGGTGACACTAGCAATGCTTCTTAATTCAGTAGTGACAAGGTTTTCCTGTGGCAGCTGGTGAGTCCAATTTGCAGCTTTTCCAACTTTGCAGCTTTGCTAGAACCATCCTCATTTACCCCTTAAGGACAAGAGTACCTGATGGACGGTGACATTTCCTCAGAGGTCTATGCCCCTTCTACAGGGCTCCTTGCCAAGATTCTAGAAGTTTAATAATTTTATTTCAGAATTCCAACCTTTGTTCTCCCAGTCGTAGGAGTGGTAAGCTGCTTCCTGCAGTTGTTACCTTTGTGATACTTTAGTGTTCTTTTTCTGGCTTTTCAGTTATGTAGGTAGGTGAAGAACATATAGGAGATAAAGATCCTTCGGAAATGTGAGTAGAGATTTTCTATGTAAGAAAAGAACGGATGGTGACCTAAATATGAAGGAAATCCAAGGAAGAGGAGATAGATGTACACGTGTGGCTGATTCACCTTGCTGTACAGCAGAAACTAACACAACATTGTAAAGCAACTATACGCCAATAAAAAAAAGTAAAAAAAGAAAAGAACTGAGACTCAAATATGGATCTTTTGGTCCTCTCAGTTTCCACAGTTGCAAAGGAGCCAGCTACCTGTAATGTTCCCAATAAGCATCTCTTAGCAAGACAGATTTGGTTGATGTCTTATTTTGGCTGATGTCACTGCTTACCTACTTCATTTTTATAATTAAACTCTTTCTGCTCAAGTAACCTTGGCAAACTATCTCCTGATCAGACCCTGACTGATAGAGTGGTTAATAAGACTCTGTTATAGACAGATCAGCTTCAGACAGGGCATTGGCAATCGAAAATTCTAATCCTACCACCTGTGATTTACTAACTGAGTGCACGGATGAATGACATGGAATAAATGAGGAGGAAGAAATGAGGAGGATGGAATCTGCTCTGGCCTGTTCATAAGGTTCCTGTGGGAACTGAATACAATCATGTACAGGGCAGCGCTTGGTCAATTGTAAGGAGCTGAACATGTTTCAGGGATTATGATCACAAAAGCTGAAGACAGTCAAGTGAAGGCACCGACCTTCTCTGTCCCACTAAGAGATGCTTATTGGTAACTTTTCAGGTAGCTGGCTCCTTTGCAGCTAATGGAAACTGAGAGGACCAAGAGGTCCATAGATGGTCTCAGTGCTTTTTTTAGATAGAAAATCTCTACTCATATTGCCAAATGAACCTCATCTCTTCCCAATTGCTACATTCACATGTTACCCATGTTCTATTTTAGTCTTGCCCAGTTATGAGAAAAATGTCAACATTATTATTGTTGCTATTTTGCTTTTCTATTTTAGATTAAGTTTGGTCCTCTTATGCTATAAAGCATGCTGGATTTTCTTGCTATACAGCCTGGATTCTAATTACATTTCTGCCTTTTGCTAACTATAAGCCAGTGATTTTACCCTTCCTGGTCTCAATTCCCTCATCTGCTAACTGGAAAAATGTTTTGTACTATCTCTCTCACAGGGCTTTTAAGTCTCATATAAAAGTGCTTTGTAAATTCAAAAGTGTTGTAAGGGATGTTGCTATTATTTCTGGTAGTGTTCGTGGTAGTAGGAGTTTAGTATTGTTTAAAGAGGATCATGTAAGCCATGTCTGGAAATAGCACCTTATAAAGTAGGGATAAAATTTGTTGTTGCAAACCCTTTCCATTCATGTACATTAAAAATATGCTAGTAAAATACACTGTATTGAATTTCAACAAAGCGTTAGTTCCTGGAACAAGATGAGACACTTCAGTATATTTCCGGGCAGTTTTGATCTCACGAATTTGTCCTAATACTGTAACCACTTGCTCGTGTCTGAAAGAGTGATTACATAGAAGAAACCCTCACACATCAAGAAAGGGAAGACTGACAAATGAATACTCAAAGATTTCAGAACCAGGAACAATTGATTCCAAGGTTTTAAATATCAGAGATGTATACTGTACACTAGAAGTGACATGCATGATAGAGCCGTTGAACAGTAGCTAGGAAAATACCAGAGACAAAATCATTTCTCTGATGGTCTCCAAAATAAATGTTCACCAACTAAGGCTTACTCTCCGTACGTTTTTCTTTTGGCTACTGTTTTCAGCTGCTTCCAGACACAAGAGGGAAAAGGAGGGTGGAGTCAATTGTCTGCAGAATTCATGCTAAGAAGCGGTAAAGGCCCATTACATATTTATTAATTCATACGAAATCAGTTATGTCTGACTTATTTGTGTTGGCTGTCTATAGTGATTCGATTCATTGTATAATTGCTAACCAGTTGAAAGATGGAAGGATATTGTTCACTTAAGAGACAATGGAGGGCTTCCCTGGTGGCGCAGTGGTTGAGAGTCCGCCTGCCGATGCAGGGGACGAGGGTTCGTACCCCGGTCTGGGAAGATCCCACATGCCGCGGAGCGGCTGGGCCCGTGAGTCACGGCCGCTGGGCCTGCGCGTCCGGAGCCTGTGCTCCGCAACGGGAGAGGCCACAGCAGAGGAAGGCCCGCATACCACAAAAAAAAAAAAAA
>NC_041215.1:127184324-127199027 GCF_002837175.3 Physeter macrocephalus | reverse complement strand
TGTGCCCCGCAAAGGGAGAGGCCACAACAGTGAGAGGCCCGCGTACCGCAAAAAAAAAAAAAAAAAAAAAAAAGAAACAATGGAGACCTGAGTTGCCTGTGTGTCTGTGTTGCTTTCATTTACACTATAAAACTAATCTGATTTAGTAAGACAATCGAAGCAACTCCTGCCAAAATAACACAAATGAAAGGCTTAACAGTTATTGAGTCTCAAAATCATATACCAGGCTGTTCCGTGATCGAAAAGGCATATGTGCATACATAGAAACGAAGGCAAATCACCACTCCCTTACAGTGAATCTCTGGATGTCTATCCAACTGTGAAACTGTGAAGATCATAAGAAGTAATTTTAGCTTTTTATTAGAGTTTTCCCTAGATAGATTAGAAATAGTTTATGATCTCCCTACACCTCTCCCCAATCATTCTGTACCTTGAAAAGAATATCTTTATTGAAGGCTACTATTTCACGGCAGGGTTTTCTGTCACTCAGAACTTCAGAGTTAGACTTCTTGAAATCATTACAATGCCAGGGACTCACAAAACTCTCATCTGTGTCTGTAGGCGTAAAACTGTTCAAACATGATGGCTGTTTAGATATTTTACTTCCAGGCCATACCTGGTTTTCTAGGGAGTTAGCTCCTTTTCCAGTGGCCTTGATTTAGCTTGGGGATATGATTTTGTCACACAGCGTATAACTTATGAACAGAGGACATCTGATATGAGTACCATTGTGTCTCAGAGGGTTGAACCAACTCCCTGATGAAGGCATGGTTGTCTCCAGACATGGGGTGGAGACAATGCCGACTTGTGGCCAGCCCACTGGGTCACTGTTGGAACTGGCTGGTCTGAAGTAGGGTCCTAGCAAGGTGTTGACTCAATGATATGGCTCATTGGGCCACATTTTGTGTTTTTATCCACTCTAAGGGAGAAAGGCAAGTCTTGAATACTGATTAGATGGCAACATTCCTAACTGCTGTCTATCAGTGAACAGTCACACCTTTAACAGTCCTCAGTGCACTTGCAGATCCTCCCACATTTCCCTTTCATGCTGGAAGGAATTTCACCTCTAATCTCTAACAAGCACCTTCACTCCACTTTATCAAAGAGCAGTGCAAGTCCCAGAGAGAATAACTGATTTAGATCTCCTGCAAGAGCCAGGTATTTTGGCCCTAAGTCTACTGCTTATAGACTTTTCCAGCAATAGTGAGGTGATAAAAACAGGATGGCTATCTTTGCCCTTTGAGATTTCTGAAATCCTTATTCTTCATTCTTTGTAGATGGAAATGAGTCATGTCAAGTTAACAATGACTGCAAATATTTCTCTGGAAGATATGGGAGAAGGAGGTTATATGTTATCTATCATTGTGGACTTAATTACCCTAAATCTTAATAACTTTAAACAAACCACACTTATTATCGCACCGTTTGTATGGTGGGTTGAGAATCTAAGAGAACTAAGCTGGGTTCTCTGCTTTTGGGGTATCTCACAATCAAGGCGTTGGCCAGGACTGTGGTTTCAGCCAAAGGCTCGACTGGGGAAGGATCTACTTCTAAGCTGGCTCACATGGTTGTTGGAGGACTTAGTACTTTGTGGGCTGCTAGACTGAGGGCTGTAGGTTCTTCCCGGCCATTGGCTGGAGGCACCTCTCAGTTCCTTGACACATGGGTCTCTTCAACGTGACAGTTGTCTTCATGAAGGGCAGAAAGCTAAGAAGGCAAGAGAAAGAGAGAATGCTAGCAAAACACAGGTAACAGTCCTTTATTACATAATCTCAGAAATGACCTCCCATCACTTTTGCCATGTTCCTTATTCATATTGATTAGAAGCAAGTCCATTCTCAAGGCGGGGGGAGTGCACAAGGGCATAAATATCAGGAAGAAAGAAATATTGGGAGGCACGTAAAAGACTGTCCCCCACAGAAGTGTTGTCCTATCTGTCACATATTTAATGCATATAAAATCTCATTTATTTTGGTTTGCTGGAGTTCATCACAATGTACTGAAATAGCTTTAGTTCATGTCATCACCTCTAAAATACAGATGGAAATAAAGAGTAGATAATCCCCCTTTGCCTCCTTCCCTCTCCTCAATTTCTATCCCCCCAACTTTGAGGTACACCAAGGGAAACTGTGCTCATAGGAGGTGCTTCAGGATCTTCAATGTTCTTCTAGATCAAGAGCCTAGAGAGGTAACCATGGAGTGGCTACGTGGGGAGTTTGGTATTGAAGGACTTGGGTGTGAATCCTGGTTCTGCTTCTCAGTACCTGTGGATCTTGAATAATATTACTCTGAAACTGTTTCCTCATCTGTAAACTGGGGCATTCAGCCAGATAACGTACGCAAAGGGGAACCTGCCCCAATTCTGGCCCTAGAGAAAGGACCACAGCAGATGGACACTTTGCCCTCTTCTTTTTCTAATAATAGAGGACTCTGTAGGAAAGGTCAGGACAAGATTTTGTTTCCACAGTTGGCCTCTTTGTACTTGAGAGTTGTCATACAACTTAATATTTGGGATTATTTAGTCTACTTGATCTTTATATTTGTGTAAATTAGGGTCAAGAGCTGTATCTACCCCAGAGGATTTTTGTGATGTTTAAGAAACTTAATGTATGTTAAACTATTTAGCATAGTGTTTGCCACGTGATATACACTCAGTAAATGTCAGCTATTATTATAACAGTGTCTCGTCACAGAACACTTTGTAAAATTTATTTAAACTCTCTGTACCTTCATTTCCTCATGTGGAAAATGGGGAAATAACAGTAGCTACTTCTCAGGGTTGTCATTAAGGCTAATGAGTTAAAACATACAAAGTGCTTCTGACAGTGCCTGGCGCATGGTAAGTGCTCAAAGTATGTAAACAAATATTAACTTTATTTTTATTAGTGTTTGATCAGTGTTTGTTTCTGCTCTAGAAGACTCTTACCTAGTATAAATGTTTAATACAAGATTTTCATATTACATTATGTAACATACATAATATATTACTTATAGAATATCTATTAAATTACTATTATTATAATCTGTATTATATCGTGGTGTTCTTTTTTTTTTTTTTTTTTTTTGTGGTACACGGGCCTCTCACTGTTGCGGCCTCTCCCGTTGCAGAGCACAGGCTCCGGATGCGCAGGCTCAGTGGCCATGGCTCACGGGCCCAGCCGCTCCGCGGCATGTGGGATCTTCCCGGACTGGAGCACGAACCCGTGTCCCCTGCATCGGCAGGCGGACTGTCAACCATTGCGCCACCAGGGAAGCCCTATCGTGGTGTTCTTGAGAGGTTCAAGAAAATGATGATATTTCAGAAATTCTTAAAGTTCCAGCATAGATTTGCTAACACTTATTTAAAAGGTAAAAATGGTCCCCTAAGTATTATAGAACGCATATTGGACCAACCTTTCTAAAGTGGACAATTGCTTAAATTAAAAATCATCAGCATTTATGTCACTCCCTTCCTCAGATAATTGCAACAATTATATTGTGAAGCAGGACTGATGTGAGGGATATCACCAGCCACCCAAGTCTCTGTACATTAAAAAAAGAGAGGTTTGACTGAATTGCCTGCCTTCTTAAAGCTTTCTTATTATTTTTTAAGCATTGACCTGACATTTTGAATTATCTCTCAGTCAAAAACTTAGGAAAGTTCCCGTTAGTAACGACACAAATAAAGACCTTTTTTTAAAGGAAAAGTAAAATCCTGTAAAGTACAATGGCAAAAGGAAGAACATTCTAGCCCCACCTACCCACCTTTTTCTATCTGTCAACACAACCAAGAGCTTGATTTAGTTTCTGCACACACATACAGAAGAAGAACCAAGTATTAAAAAACCATTTTTTTCTTTTTTTTGACACTATCCATGAGTACACATCACATGAGTGATAAGCCTGAGATCCCCAAAGACTCTATGTGAAATATACATTATAGTATCCTATTCAAATGGCTGTTTTCCCCCATAGACTAAGCCTTTTCGTTCCAGGTACTCATTCTCTTTGCTTGGTTAGTATTTTGGTCACCAAAATGAGTGGCTACACATGCTCTTTGATGTCAAGTTGACTTACTTTCCTCTTGAATAGTGGCTGCAAAAATTTATTCCCACTTTCAATGTATCAAATTCACCCATTGTCCTCAGAGAAGCAGGCCAGTTTTCTTCCCTGGGAAGAAGTTCTCCTATAACATGGGACACTCCAGGACAATGTGAAAAATTAGAGGTTTGAAACATCCAACAAAGGATATTCAGAGCCCTGGTGAGAGAGAGAATGAGAGCAAGAGTGTGTTCATGAAAGGGAGAGAAAGAGAAAGAAAAATCCCTTTGTAAACAGCCATTGAAATACAACTTCAAATACACTGTGTTTCTGGGAAGAAAGCCTCTATGTAAAAAAAGTAGCATCCCTCCAGTAAGTTCTAAATTAAGTTAATAAAAACAAATCGAAGCAGAAGGCCAAGTCTGCTTTCTGGAGGCCACTGTGAGAATCGGGCTCTGGCAACCTTTTCTGTGAGAAAAATTGGTTGATTGTGGGAATCTAATGATTTCTCTAGATTTATTTCTGCCTCGATATGTGGTGAATCAGGGTATCAGATCACTCTTTCTCTCTTGTCTTCTCTCTCTTTAATCTTCCTTAAAAAGTTTTTCCTTTATCATCTCAAAGTAAAACAAATAAAGTTCCTCAGTCTTCCTGCCTTTGGGGGCCCAATAGCAAGTGAGTAGATTTGTCACGGGCCATTCAGTGCTCTTGAATTAGAGCAGAGCTGGGACTGCTCAGGTGTCTGTAATAGAGATAAAAGTGGGTTGTCCAGCTCAAAAAGGAATCTGTTTTTCTTTGCACCTCAGGAAAGTTCAAATAGAATTAAATTTTTTCAGTTGACCGGAACAAAGATAGATGACTTGATTTTCAGTGCAAATTTGGTTATGTCAAACCAAGTAGCACCAGAAATATGATCGATTAACCTCTGGAGAGTCAATGGCATATTTCATTTCACTCCCTTTGGTGTCACCGTGGGCACTGCACTGTCTTTCAGGATGATGGATTTACAGGGATTCCCAAATGTCTATTAATGCCCTTCACCCACTTTGCTGAGATCAGTCATCTGAACAAATGGTTTGAAGGTTTTGTATGAAGATGCTATAAAAAGAGTCATTGGTTTCTCTTGTTCGTAACAGTTATTATGTATATAGGTTAAGAGGAGATTAGAATTCAAGAATTGATGTCATTGCGAATGAGAGCCATATTTGAATTATCTGGAGAGTTTAAACAGAGATGTCTAATTTGAAGAGGATCTTAATTTTCCTACATACTTTTCTGGAAGTACATTTTTCTATAGTTTTCCTCCTACATGTTTTATTTTAAATATTTCTACATGCTGTGAAAGTTATAAAAATCCCCAATTTTCTGTACCTAATCACAATGGGGTTGATACGAAGGAATATGTGAGAATAAGAGCAAAACGGAGGGTTTGGAGAGAACAACGATCCTCATGGAAAGCAGTGGTAATTTTCAGCGTTCTTACCTAGAGTTGGTGAGGGGGCAGCAAGGAGTGTGCGAGCTGCTATAATCTTCTGTAAAACAGGACCGGACATTGGCCGAAAACTGCATGCTTCATTTCCAATGGAAATAACAAATAAAATGTATGAGATACATATGTACACATTTAACAATCTTCTATTGAGAGATTGCTATGTATTAGGGACTGTGATAGTTAAAGTAATCATTTTGGACAGTCTATGCTGAACACCATGTATGGGATGGGGACAGATGATCACAGAAACTGTGATACAATGTGATAAACCTAAATGCTAGACAAGAATTGTAAACCATACATTATGGGGGAAGACAGAAAGGGATGGCTTGATCTACGGATGAGGAAGAGGAAGAAGGGAGTTAAGTGAAGAAGACCTCAATAAGGAGGTGAAAGCATGAGCCTTGAGGCATGAACAAGATTTAGGGTTTTTAAGAAAAAGGGTTAAGGAGGTGAAAGCATGAGCCTTGAGGCATGAACAAGATTTAGGGTTTTTAAGAAGGGTAAAGAAAGAAGGAGAGGGTTAAGAAGAGGAGAGGAGGCTGTGGGTAATAAGTTCATTCATTCAACAAATATATATTTAGTGCCGATCATATGCCAGGCATTGTTCTAGCATTCCAGCTGGTAGTGTTCTCTGGGTATGTTCCTTGAGAAACCTAGTGGGGAGATAATGAATGAGATAAATCATGCTAAATGATAAGGAGAAAAAGTAAAGCAGGGAGAGGACTAGGAAGTCTGGAGGGAGGGTGGGACTTTTCGGTGGGTGGCCAAGAACGTTTTCCCTGAGAACCGAAGTCCTGAGTAGCAACCTGAAGGGAATAAAGAAGCAAGCCTGTGGCTCCTGGGGAAAGAACATTCTAGACAGAAGGAACAGCAAAGGCCCCAAGGTGAGAACAGGTCTGGGTGGAGCTCGGGGGCTGCTGAGTCTGGAGCAGAGAGGAGTGAGGGCAGAGCTTTGGGGGAAGGAGCTTTGAAATTGAGGCGGGACATGGGTCTTTCCTGTGAGTGAGAAGGGAAGATGCTGGAAGGTTTTGAGCAGAGGTGTGACATGATCTGACATGATTTCCTAGGATCTCCCTAGCTGCCGCATTAAGAACTTCCATTTTTACCACTTTCCAGTTGTAAAGTGCTTTTACACATCACACCACACAGCTCCTCATTCCCCCAGTGAAGGAATGAAAGCTGAGAGAAGTTAAAATAACTTGCCTGAAATCTTAAAGGTAATGATGAGATGTGCCAGCATCAACCACTCTCGGCAGGATCTAAGCTGGAACAGTTTCCATCACAGCCCACTGCCTCCATGGTTGTAGGAAACACGTAGAGACACGCAGGGAAAAGTCAAACTTCAAAATGCTCACTTTGTTTGTTTCATTTCTTCTTTCTCTCCTTTTCTTCTCTCTTTGAACCAAAACTCTCTCTTTGTAAAGTTGAAGTCTCCACCCCCTACTTCGAATGCTGTTTTGGTGAAATGTGGTGTCTGAATAATTGGATGGGTGAGATCAAACTCTGAATCACAGATGAAGGAGCTCAATTTATTGACACGTAAGCATTCAGCTCTTTCTAGAAATAGGGTGGGGGCTGGAGCAGGGCATGACTTTCAGTCTCAGAAAGTAATTCCAGCAAAATCAGGTAGATCTAGCTGGCTGCTCAGCATTTTGGTAGTGTAAATCCAATCACCAAGTTAAGGATAGATGGTGTATGCTTGTGTGTGTGTGTGTGTGTGCGCGCGTGTGCGCGCGCGCGCGGACGCGTTAAATTTCTTCCCATCTACTGCCTAACTGACTGTGCTATTGCATTCAAAGGGGAAAGTGTATGTGGGCAATGGATCATGTTTCCAATTCTCTCATGCCTTCACCAGAAATATTTCCCAGATTCTAGCAAAAATTTGTTATTTTTAATGTTCAATGCTTTTATGAATTTTTACCTTTCTTGGAGGGATTTGTGTTAGCATTACTATATAGAGATAGCTAGAATGGCCTCATTTTTAGTTCTTTAGTTGAAATGTATGAAATGCAAATAATGTACTTAAATCTTGACGAATGTTTACAGAAATAAAGCTGTGTAACCACTACCCAGACCAAGATGTACAACTTTTCCAGCACCCTAAACGTCTCCCATGTGCCTTCTCATTGACTGACCCTATTTTAACTCAAAAGCTTATCTGTGGTTTTGGCCATATCTTTGACCTTCCATTTTGGCTTGTCTTTGGCAAAAATTCACTCCTGGTTCAAAATCGAATAGGTTGTGATTGTATGGTTATTATAAATGTATCTTAGAAACATCTTTTTCTGATGAAATATGTAAGAAAACACTAATTGCATTTTGCTTGTTATCCATGTGTGTTAAAATAACTAAAGAAAGAGGATTTGGGGTCAAGTATCATCAAAGTTTTTATTCAACACAAAAATATAACAATAAGCACTTGGAAACATAGTGCCAAACCCCAATTGCCTACTGTCCTCCCATTTATCATATGTTTGAAGCCCACAAAATTGAAGTACTTAATGGAGCCCTCTGTTAGCGGAAAAAAAAAATCCTCCTCATCACTTTTTTTTGTTGACATGGAATGCTTTACCTAGCCACAAGTAAAGTGGAGGACGCTATTTTCAGCCAGTTTTCATTTTATTCAAGCCAAAGAGAAAATGACTGTGATTCCTGATTGGGAGGAATAATCAATATCCTGCTACCAATACATCAGTATTAAGTATAGAGGTAGATTATCAACCAATGATCATATTTACTATCTCTTCTTACTGAACGTTTAAACATTTGTGTCGTTCGATAACGTATGTTTACTTCACACATTACCCAGCTTCTCAATAAATTCACTTTTGAAATATGAACATGTTCCTAACATAAATTCGTTATAAAGATGGTTTTAGAGAGACTTACTGCAGTTGTTTTCAAATTAACGTGTATATTGTGTTGGCTTGTGTCTTAATCTCCACATTCAGGGCAAACACAGCACACACTAGTGGAAAAGAATGCTGTATTCTCAAGCCCCAGGTTTGACGTTTATTGGACTGACCTGAGAAACATGCTTATTCCTCAACCAGTCACTATGGCCAAGGGAATGAGCTACAGTGATTGGTCAGATTTGGGAACGGTGCCCATCCCTGGGTGTGGAGGGATATAGGAGTTGACTTACTCCAGAGACCATTTTAGAGAAAGAATGGAGAACAGTGGTTCCTAAAGGGAATCTGCTATTCCCAGAAACAGGAGGAGTGTAGATATATGGGGCAAAAGACTCTTGGGCATGTTGGAGGTGGGGGGGAAGGGAATGAGTCTCAAGGTCAAAGTTCAGAGCAGGAAGCCCCATTTGTAAGGCTCGTATTTTAAGACCCATCTGGTTCTTTGAGTGACTTATGGGAAGTTGGAGAAGTGACCACATAAACAGGAGGAGTGTAGGTATATGGGGCAAAAGACTCTTGGGCATGTTGGAGGTGGGGGTAAGGGAATGAGTCTCAAGGTCGAAGTTCAGAGCAGGAAGCCCCATTTGTAAGGCTCGTATTTTAAGACCCATCTGGTTCTTTGAGTGACTTATGGGAAGTTGGAGAAGTGACCACATATCTGCAAACCTCCAAAAATTTGACCTGCCCCGAAAAGTTGTGTGAATTTCCTATGATGTCTGTAAGCTGCCTATTTTAGGGCCTTTGGCAAAGAAGGTTGTTTCAAAATATACTTTCCTTTTCCATCCCCTTTGCCTTATAACTGCTCATTAGCATTCCTGAAAAGGACCAAGACTTAATTTGGTTGGAGATATTATCACAAAGGGGAGGATGGTTATTCTTGGCCAATATTAATTAATTTCATTTTTTCACACTCTTCCAAACCATAATGGAAACTTGTCTTATTGAGAATTGACTGTGCTCTTCCAATTCATTTATACTAAATATATACAGAGAGAGTATATACATGTGTAGGTTATCGACCAGTGATCATATTTACTACCTCTTCTTTACTGAACTTTTTAACATTTGTATTTTTGATAATGCATATTTAATTCATCACATATATACTTATATATGTGGTAAAAGTCAATTTCTTAAAGGGCATTGGTAAATATGTTTTGTGCATTTTTTTTCATACTTAGTACCTAGTTTTGAAATTGTAGAATTTTTTTAATGTTCTTAAAAATTATTTGAATGTTCTATTGGGTCCCAGATCTATTGTCACATAGTCGTGAACAAATAAACAAGCAAAGTCATGAGAGCGGTGAACTAACCAGTTTCATTATCATAGGTAAGCTTGTCCCCAACAATCTGGATTCTGGTTTCCTGCTGAATCTTGTTTTCTCCTTGACCTTCTGGCGTTCTCTGATGTAACAGATTCTTTTTCTTTACTAAGGGAAGTGGTATTAATGAACTCAGGAACAATGAGGAGTATTTGGATTAAAGCTTATTTATCTTCTTTTCTAATCATAGGAATTATAGAAAGTGGCATGGGGGTCAATAAAGGTTTCTTTCCTGTTACTACATTATCTCTCTCATCTAGAATATCTTCTCAAGGTGAAATTTTTAAAGGGAGGGGGACTTACTGGGGAAGAGCTCTTATTGGGAAAAATTCATCACCCTTATTTTCAGTAAGTGGGTTATATGCCTCCCTGAGCTCATCCTGCCAAGTTCTGCCCAGAATCTCTTTGATCTGTTCTCACTGCCTTATATGGGTGTGGGAAGGATTAATTAATTAACACGTATAAAGAGCTTTGAAGATGAAAGTGCTTTGTTTGTGCCACCATCTTCTTTTGGCTTCCCCCGTCTCCAGATTTTACGCTGCAGAGGTCTCTCCCCACCCCTCCCTGCCAAGGCAGAGACTATGTTTGGACGTGTGGGGATAGTTTACTGAACTTTCAAAGAAAGCAAGCCTAAAAAAAACACATTAGAGCCTAAAGCAAAACGCATTAGAGAATAAAACAGACCCAACGGAAGTATTCTTTTTACTCCTGGACTTGCCAAAACAGAGACATCCCACTTTAGGTCGAACTCCTTCAGATGTTTTTTGAGGTGGTGGGCATTGTATATCTTTAATGGATTTATATTTTCCAAACCTTTTTATAACCTCAAATACCCTTTTCACCATGAGACAATGTCCAAGCTAGCCATCTCCAGTCACATTTACTCCCCGTCCCCACTTCCATCCCAGTCAACTAGAGGACTGGCCTCTGTCACACTGCCCTGGGACTGGCCCTTCTCTCACTGTAGCTCAAGCCTCACTTTTCTTTCAGAATGGAATCTACGTTTCATAATATCTCTGCTGACTTCTTCCTTAAACCACATAGAGAACACTATCGTGTCAATATTTTTTCAGTTTGAATCCCTTCTCGTACTAACATACTACCCAGAAAGTAGACTGCTCTTTGATGGGCTCTTGAACGTGGCTGGTATAATAGATGCAGCCGCTGGGAATTCCCTGGTGGTCTTAGGGCTCCGCGCTTCCACTGACCTCGGCCCACGTTCGATCCCTGTTTGGGGAATTAAGATCCCCCAAGTTACCTGGTGTGGCCAAAAAAAAAAAAGCAGCCATAGACTCAGGACTGTCATGTGAGCATGGCCCTTCTACTGACAGCACCATGGAGTCTTCCCACCGGTACCTGTGAGTGCTAAGACCAACCTCAAATCCTAGCGGTCTACTACCGCCGGTTTTCGGTGATCTGAAACGGCTTTTTGTGACTAGAAGGGAAGGGAAAACTTTGTGAAAATTGCAAAGTCATGTAGAATCCAAATCACAGGAAGACTGTATTTCTTAATTTTCAGAGACAACGGCAATGATTTGTAAATAGGTGCACAGCCAAATAAAATGTTGCTTTAGTAGATTCTGCCTTTATGGACGTGATTTCTTAGTTTGGGATTGCTAAGTGGTTGTTCAGGTTTGAGATTTTGCTTGTATGTTTTATTTGTTCCAAAATCATATTTTTTAAAAAAGCAATTTATTTCTCCTGTCCTTACATCATCTCATTATATTTCTGGTTTTTTTTTTTTTTGGTCTGGTTTAGAGTAGCTTTACAGAATAATGATGATGATAATTACCACTTACAGAGCGCTTGCAATACGCCAGGAACACTCCAGATCCTTCTCTTCCAATATTTCATTTAATCCTCATTACAGTCCTCTGAAGTAAATTTTACTCTTCTCATTTGTCAGATGGAGAAACGGAGGCTCAGAGAGATCACTAATATGCCCAGGGTTATGGAGTTTGTAAATGGCAAAGCTGGGATCTAAACTTAGGCCAGAGTCTATCTAGATTTCCTGCCCAGAGTCCATGCGCCAAATGACGTTCCACCCTCTTTGGGACTGCATTTACTACAGCAAGAGAACGTTAACTCTCCCCGGGTGCATAACATGCACGAACACCTTTACAATCCACCCAAAGGGTCATCTAACATGATGGAAATTCTTCAAAAATTTTCTAGCTGATTTTTCAGTCTGTTTGGATTGCACTGGGTACATACTGGCTGGCGTGACATTGAATAGCCCTCTAAACCCCTTTGGGCTTCAATATCTTTACCTGTAAAATGGGGATAATGATAATACCCGCCTCAAGGGATTTTTGTGATGTGATTACGTAGAGGAATGTGTAGTGAGTGGTGAGTTGCTGCATTTCATTAGGAAGCACCTACATTATTCTTGATGAGAGACTGTGAAACTCTGAACCAATGATAATTGAAAGGAACTGACATATTTGAGAGAAACTGCTTGGATAGGAGGCCTGAGTGAAAAGGAGGACTTCAAAATGCAGCATGCCTGTGAGGTGGAGGTAATTTAACGGAGGCAGAGATCACAGGATGAGGAGCAGGCTTATCAGGGGAGATAAAGAGTTCAGTTTAGAACATATTAGGTTTGAGGTGATGGGAGAATTTCTGTGTGGAGAGGTTTAGCAGAACTTTGCATCTGAAGTTTAGCCAAGAGGACGGAAGATTGAGTTAAAGATGTAGGCTTGGGAGCCATTTGTAGAAAGGAGACATTTGAGATATCAGAGTGGATGAGACTGTCTAGAAGGAGGTTATAACATCAGAAGCAAATTCTGGATACACTGAAAGCCTACGCTTAGGGCACAGGCATTCGAAGGGGATCCAGAGAGGGTTCCAAAAGGAAATGACAGAGATTGAAAAACCAGGGAATGAATTCCACCACAAAGAAGAAGAGGGTTTCAAGTAAAGGTTGACATTAGCGTTGAGCTCTGCAGAGGTTGACAAGGATCGCAGGGCTGTGATTTCTGCCATTAAGAGATTGTTGGAAACTTTTGAGAAAGTAGTTTCGGAAAAAGTAGTTGGAAACAAAGGCGTTGTAAGGGACTACAGAATGGTTTAGTGTTGGGACACTGGAGCCAGTGAATGAACACTACTCAGACCAGTATCAGGTGAGATCTTGAGTGTGTCTTATCCATTCAGGTACAAGAGGGGCCAAAATAGTTGCTTGAGGGTCTTAGTATCTTGGGTTGAGCTCCACCAAAAGCTGATTCAGGCAAGGATTTGAGTACAAATAATTTATCTGGGAGATGATACCAGGAGGAACCGAAAGGGAAATGAGGACTTGAGACAGAGAAGGGAAGAAACCAAAACAGGATGTTGTGATCAAATTACTGCTGTGACAAGTGGGGCCCATCCCTGATGGGGATATCTGGGAGACAATCTACAATATACCTTGGACTTGCTCTTTGGGGGAGGTAAGGAGATGCAAGTATTTATCCTCCAACTCTTATCTATACTGATTGAGCGTTGTTTTCAGAGTGGCAACCCCTGACACCTCTGACCTGCCGCATACCTGCAGAGAGCATATCAAAAACAAACAAAGAAGCCAAGTCCCCCAAGCAAACATACAAAACCCCTCAGAGTCACAGGTGCTTGCAAAAGGAGGCCACCTGCATGGTGAGTTCAGGGAGGAGTGGGCAGGGTCTGCTGCAATTAGGGATGGACTGGGCAGGGTGGAGACAGAGGAAAGGAAAGGAGTAAAGGGATTGATGTGTATTGAGTACCTAATATATACCAGACACCAGGTGCTGTAGTGTGTGTGTGTGTGTGTGTGTGTGTGTGTGTGTGTGTGTGTGTGTGTGTATTTCTCTTTTCATCCTCACAACTTTCACCTGAAGAAACTGAAGTTCAGAGAGATGAAGTAACTTCACAAGGAGCAACAGAGACCCAAGTCTTCCTTAGATCATCTAAATGCAAAGCCATTCCACACTCGGCAAGTAGACCCGGGGCGTTAACGGGGGCATAGTTGAAATAGTGACCCGTGGTGTGTTTGGACAGATCATCTCATCAAAATGATGCTCTTTGTTTCTGAGTTTGGGCTTTCATGCCTTCTCTCATGTGGAAGGAGTAATTAATAGCTTGGTTTTTAAAAGGTCCCCTGCAGGCTTATAGCCTGTGCATGGAAATCAAAATAACTAAAAGAATAATGAATTGTGTTAACAAAGGATATTATTATCTCTTCTAATTATTTATGTTATTAGAAACTTGAATGTAAGATTTGCTATGATTATCCTGTAAAGCTGAAAATAGAAATTGTTACGCTCATCCTGTCCCACTTGTTCCCTCCCTCCCTTCTCCTTGTCCTCTTCCCGGAGCTCCATCCTTTGGGTCTCCAACCTGTGCTCAGTGTCTTCAGATGTTGCCCTTCAGGGCTCTGACTGATTAACACTCTGATGAACTCCGCCCCGCCTGGTTGAAACCCTACCCTCCTCTTTCTATTCATCGTTTTACCCCCTTTCCTTAAAGATCCCTTTCTGTATCTACTCAATTCATCATGCAGCTAAGGCAGTTGTGTTGTGTCTGGCTTTCTTCTGCCTTCCTTGATACCCTTCTCTTCTGTGCCCCAATCCGCAGGCTGTTGGCACCAACCCCAGCTAATCTGATAAAGATCATTCTGGTGAATGCTCTCAAAGGGAGAGACCAGAGTATCAGGAGGCCCTTCAGACAAGCCCCTCCCTCTCAGGAAGTCTCTTTGGATGGTTGTATTCTGTTAATGATTTTCCAATTTTGGTTTCATGTTTTAAAAACATATGATATAAAAATAACAGCACAGGGCTTCCCTGGTGGCGCAGTGGTTGAGAGTCCGCCTGCCGATGCGGGGGACACGGGTTCGTGCCCCGGTCCGGTAGGATCCCACATGCCGCGGAGTGGCTGGGCCCGTGAGCCATGGCTGCTGAGCCTGCGCGTCTGGAGCCTGTGCTCTGCAACGGGAGAGGCCATAATG
>NC_041215.1:127182824-127184251 GCF_002837175.3 Physeter macrocephalus | reverse complement strand
CCGCGTACCGCAAAACAAAAACAAAAACAGCACAGAATCTTCTGAAGAAAAAAAATGAATGGAAATGAGCCCCCTAATTCATCCCACCATCCTGACACACTAGTTGTTTCCTTTCTGCTTATTCCCTGTAAGTCTTTATTCTAGTATGGTGTTTCTATTTCTGCATTTTTTTTTTTTTTTTTTTTTTTTTGCGGTACGCGGGCCTCTCGCTGTTGCGGCCTCTCCCGTTGCGGAGCACAGGCTCCGGACGCACAGGCTCAGCGGCCATGGCTCACGGGCCCAGCCGCTCCGCGGCACGTGGGATCCTCCCGGACCGGGGCACGAACCCGCGACCCCTGCATCGGCAGGCGGACTCTCAACCACTGTGCCACCAGGGGAGCCCTTTATTTTTAAACTTAGCTTATTTCAGAATTATTTAAAATCGATTTCTACAAAACCATTGTAATTGTCTGGTTTAATAACCAATTCATATTCCATTGTATTGGTGGCACCCTATTTAATAATTCTCTTCGTTAAGATAAGTTTTTCTTTCTCTAGGACAAAAGCCCAAGAGTACAATTGCTTGGCTGTGTGATAAATCTACCTTTCGTTTTAAAAGAAACTGCCAAACTATTTTCCAGAGTGGCTGTACCGTTTTACATTCCTGCTAGCAATGTGTGAGAGATGCACTTTCTCCACATCCTCCTCAGCACTTGGTATTTGTTATCAGCACTGTTTTAATTTTTATTCATTCTAATAGGCTTGTCTGTGATAACCTCAGATTAAGTCTGTTGTTCCGTTGAACGTATTAATAGAGACCCTTCCATCTTCATAGGGTACCGTTTCCTCAATGCAATATGGCTACCCCCGTAAATCACGTTATAAGAGTAGCCACCTACTTTGTCTTTACTCACTAGAGTTACAGCTCTCTGTGGTTTTAATTTACATTTTCTTAATGGCTAGCAATGTTGAATATCTTTTCATGTGCTTTTTTTTTCCAGTTTTATTGCGATATAATTGACATACAGCACTGTATAAATTTAAGGTGTACAGCATAATGATTTGACTTACATACCTCAATAAACAATTACCACAAGCTTAGCAAACATTCATCATCTCAGATAAATACAAAATTAAAAAGATAGAAAAAAACAATTTTCTCCTTGTGATGAGGGCTCTTAGAATTTACTCTTAACTTTCATATATAACATACAGCAATATTAATTATATTTATCATGTTGTGCGTTACATCCCTCAAAATTATTTATCTTATAATTGGAAATTTGTACATTTTGACCACCTTCATCCCATTCCCTCTTCCCCCTGCCTCTGATAACCACAAATCTGCTCTCTTTTCTTTCTTTTTTTTTTTTTTTTTTTCCAGTACGCGGGCCTCTCACTGTTGTGGCCTCTCCCATTGCGGAGCACAGGCTCCAGACGCGCAGGCC
>NC_041215.1:127166889-127181213 GCF_002837175.3 Physeter macrocephalus | reverse complement strand
CAGTACGCGGGCCTCTCACTGTTGTGGCCTCTCCCATTGCGGAGCACAGGCTCCAGACGCGCAGGCTCAGCGGCCATGGCTCACGGGCCCAGCCGCTCCACGGCATGTGGGATCCTCCCGGACCCGGGCACGAACCCGTGTCCCCTGCATTGGCAGGTGGACTCCCAACCACTGCGCCACCAGGGAAGCCCTGCTCTCTTTTCTATGAGTTTGTTTGTGGTTTGTTTGTTTTGAAGTATAATTGGCCTACAATACTATGTTAGTTCCTGGCACACAATGTATTCAATATTCCTATATATTTCAAAATGACAACTGTGATAAGTCTAGTTATCATCTGTCACCATGCAAAGATATTTACATAATTATTGACAATATTCCCCACCTGGTACATTTCATATCCATGACTCATTTATTTTGTAACTGGAAGTTTGTACCTCTCAACTTCCCTCTCCTATTTCTCTCATCTCCCCACTCCCCTCCCCTCTGGCAACCACCTGTTTGTTCTCTGTATGTATGAGTCAGTTTCTGCTTTGTTATGTTTGTTCACTTATTTTGTTTTTTAGATTCCACATATAAATGAAGTCATACAGTATTTGGCTTTCTCTGACTTATTTCACTTAGCATAATACCCTCTATGTCTATCTACCCATTTTGTCACAAAAGGCAATACTTCACTCTTTTTTTATGGCTGATACATATATATATATATATATATATCTCCCATATCCTTTATCCATTCATCTATTGATGGGCACATAGGTTGTTTCCATACCTTGCCTATTTTTTTTTTTTTTTTGTGGTATGCGGGCCTCCCTCTGCTGCGGCCTCTCCCGTTGCGGAGCACAGGCTCCGGACGCGCAGGCTCAGCGGCCATGGCTCACGGGCCCAGCCGCTCCGCGGCATGTGGGATCCTCCCGGACCGGGGCACGAACCCGTGTCCCCTGCATCAGCAGGCGGACTCGCAACCACTGCGCCACCAGGGGAGCCCTCAAAAAGTTTTGTAGTATCATGTTGTACATTTTAGTCTGTGAACCATTCTGAATTCATTTTTGTGTAAGACATGAGGCTTACGTCAAGATTTATGTAGTTATTTTTAAACGTAGTAGAATCTTTTATTTAGAAAAGGAATGGGATTAATAAGGCAGAAAGTATGTAAGTTTTGAAAAAATATCTGGGTTTTGTTTCTAATTTAGGGGATGACTATGATATTGGAAATCTTATGTGCTGGGAAATTCAAACTTCGTATGAGGAAAGAGGACAATTTTAGCACATATGTAAGTGAGATCTTTACAGAGCAGGTGGGAGCCCTGGAATGCTCCATACAGAGAACAAAAACACATGCTGGTTTGTCTTGTACAGTTCAAGATCACACCTATTGTTCCATTGAAATTATTAATAGTGCCACTTCCGCTGTCAAATGGTACTGATTTCTTCAATATAGGATATGGTCACCCAACTTGCCTATTCCATGCTTCCACCCTAAAGCTAATAGGATAGACCAAAAAATTTATAACCGTCTTTCTAAGATGCTAACTTGGTACTTTAACTTCAGAAAAGTACAGAAATTTCCTGATGGAAGAAATCTTAGGGATGCTTTAGACTAGCTAACGTTTATCTAGCACTTATTATGTGCCAGGAACTGTTCTAAGAATTTTACGTGTAATAATTAATCCTTACTGCAAACTTTATGGTGGGGTATATTTTCTCATTTTCATTTCACAGACAAGGCTACTGGGAGACAGAGAAGCTAAGGAACATGCTCAAGTTTTTGTGGCTGGGACTTTTAAAGCTATGATTCAACCCAGGCCGTGACTCCAGAGGCTGGGCTTACCCACTGCTCATCCACATCTCTCCCACCACGGTGCTACAAATGTGCAAGGAGAGCCCAAGAGATTAATAACATTAAAGTGGTGAGAGGGCACCCACCCCAAGTTTCCATATTGTAACCAAGTTACCAGTGATAGCTGGCAAATAAAATAGACTATGGAATAATAAAGCCAGAATATTTCTCTGTGTATGGGAAGCACAAGTTAATAAAAGTTTGGAGGACAGCTGCTGTTACACATTGTGAGACTTTGGGCAAGTCACTTAATGAACTTAAACCTCTTTGTTAAAGAAGGGTAATGAAATTGCCTAACTCACTGTAAACTGTGCGTAAACTGTGAGTATGTAGGCAGGTGATGAATATTGGTGATATTATCTGAGTTACGTATCAGAAAATCGCTGAATGGTATTGAAGTGGTGCTGTTTATACCTTGGTTTGAAAAGTCACAGTTTGTTCTTTCGTGTGTCTCTGTCTATGTCTCCTCTGAAACAGTGGCAGAGAACCTTCCCCCTCACATGCTACTCTTTCAGGAGGTACAGATAGAAGTGACCTGAACACATGTATCAACAGAACCTGAAGCACTGGTTGATGTCCAGGTCTCGTCTTTATTTCCGAAGCAACTTTGCACTTATTTGCCATCATATACCTGAATGCAATAGATGTTTACAGATCACTGGTAAGTGTCCAATTTATATCACGTAACTAGAGGTGGCATAAAGAAACACTTAGTTCTGACACTACAGATGAAATTCCTGCAGAATATATGGGAAGCCAAGTGGACTGTCTGAGTAATACACCATTAAGCTCTGCGTAATTTTTATCAGAATAAGATATATTTTCCTCTATATAGATGGTGCCAGAGTGTTTCAAGTTATATTACTAGCTGCTTTAGAAAGGTTTGAAGAAATACAGCCGGGGATTCAGTTAAAAGTAAAAGAGAGATTCAAATATCCCTTCTAATACAGGTCAAAATTAGAACCAGAGAGGGTGGAAAATAGAAAGAAACATATAAATGTCCTATTTATTCGAACTATGTTGATATTGTGAAAAATAAATATTAAAAATTTGGTAAAGAGTAGCATTATGGAGAGTCTGGGGTTATGTGCTTTCAAACCCAGCTTTGAGTCCTGACATGAATCTCGGTGCTGCTGTGCACACCTGTGGCCTTGACCACTTCCCTATTCTCTGTGATTCAGTTTCCTCTTTCTCAAGATGGGGATAATAATACCTATTCCACAGGCCGATTGCAAAGATTAAATGAGAAAACCCATGGAAAGAATTGAAGAGAGCAGCTGGCACATAGTAAGCCCACAGTACGTACTGATTTTTATTTGTATTATCTAAGAACGTGAACTTCTAAGTCAATTTTTCAATAGAAGAGGTTCTTGAAATTTACCCATAACATCATGTATAACATCTTGGTTTCCATCAGGGCTTCTCAAACTGTCTGTTGTGGAGGAACAGTTTTTAAAGATTTTAATTTCTAATACACCTGACTGTATTGATTATTTTGGGAAACACTTCAATTTTTGCAGCAATGTGAAACTGCTGCAAGAGTTTCTAAATGCTTCATCTTGCTTTTTCTTATCTCCTCATTGACTATGGCATGGGCAACTTTAGCCCATGTACAAGCACCAGTCCATCAATGACTACCTGAGTAGCAACGGCCTAGGTTTCACCCTTTGCCCTTTGCTCTCTGTTGTTTAGCATCTCTTTACCTTTGCCCTGGAAATGGCATCTCCTTTGCCTTTGGGAACTGTCCCTCCTCCAGCCCATATGCTCCAGTGAGGTTCCAAAGCAGAGTGGCCTGCCCCTCCTGAATACAGGGTGGATCCATCACTGTACTGGCAGGAAACAGATGGCACCCTCAAACCGGGTAATGTGAGGACAATTTAATAATGACAGTGTTTACATAGTCAGGAGGCAGGACTGGAGAAACAAACAAGAGATAATGCAGTACTTTGGAGCTGGGAAACGTGGGGAACTATTGCTGCCTCTAAGCCTAAACAGTGAGAGGAAGTGGTTACCAGGTTGTGGCGAAGGCAGCTGACGGAGAGGCTGCCTGCTAGTAGCTGAGGTGTTGAGAAGAGTGATGATTCAGGGGACCAAACACCATAAACCCACCGTTTTCCTCGTCTCTAATTTCATGTGTCTCCCATTGGCCAGACCCAACTGGAAGCCAGAGAGAAGGGCACTCTTGATGTTTTCCATTCAGCTCAGCTTCTTGGGCAGAGAGCAGAAATAGGTAGAGAGTGGATCACAGGATGACCAACCCCTGTGGTTTGCCTGGGTCTGGAGGTTTCCTGGGAGAAACTAAAGTGCTAAAGTCAGGCCAGTCCCAGGCAAACTGGGCAAGTTGGTCACCCTAGGTCTGGAGGAGCAAAGAGAGGGTGACTTAGGATCCCAGTCTGACCTATAATAATATAGGTCCTATCATAATATAGGTCCATTTTCTTAGCCACAACAATGTGTTTGCTTTGTCTATTCATCACCAGAAGCAGTGTGTTTATGTATGTGTGTGTGTGTGTGTGTGTGTGTGTGTGTGCACACGCCTGCTTGATTGTGTTCACATGGGGGTGGTGAGTAATCTGATCCAATTAAGTCTAATAATAAATTCAAGGCTCTCAAGGCCTCAGTGAAACTGCTGGGTGTTCTAGGAAGGGAGCTGGCCCATTAGGGACCTGTCATGATTGGTAAAATCTTAATCAAACTGACCAGTGGTTCTCAATTTTGGCTGCACTCTAGAATTACCCGGTGAGCTTCAAAATTACTGCTGCCTGGGCTCCTCTCCCTGAGAATCTGATTTAATTGTTGGTGATGTGGTCTAGGTAGTTCCAATGTGCAACCCAAGGTTGAGAACTAGGATGACCTCAAATGGGGACCCTAAGGGACTTGTAAGGGTGGAGAAGTGCTTCAGTTTACTGCTGGGGATGCTGGATGCAGGCTGAGAGCCAATGATGAACTTTATGACCCATCAGGTGCAACTGGGGCTTTGTGTAAATGTCCTGCCTTAGTAGGAGTGAGACACTGCCCATCTCAGGCTCTCCCATGGACCCCATCTGGAGAGGGCAGAAGGGGAGTCAGGGCTCTTCCAACAGTCTCCGACCCTAAAGTCATATGTCGGGAGTATGGGTCTGGGTCTTTAGTGGGGGACTCTGTCATGCCTCTCGTGTCTGAGGGAAAGCTTGTCCTCTTAAGTCCTGGCAGCGTGCCCATCCCATGCAGCACTGGGATAAGCGCTCATAAGGATAATTATGCTTAGGTACTATGAGCTGGTCTTCCAGGAAGCATTTGAGAGAATCATCGACACTGTTAAGTAGTATGACCTGCAGCACATGGGGCAGGACCAGGGTGAGGCAAGAGAGGCATTGGGACACAAAATTTAAGGAGGCAGTCCCTCCCGCTCAGAGAGCAAGTGCTTCCTTAAAATTCGCATCCTTGGTGCCTTTCTAGCCTCACTTCATCCTTGCCCTGTGCTGCAACTCACAGATCACCTAGAATCGCCCATTGGACAGGCAGCTCACGTGAGCTTTTCTAATTTTAGATTGATGGGGTGAAGAGGATCTCACATAGCACCCCACCATTCATTTTTCTCTCTCCACTCCACATTGACACAGATGGCAGCCCCTTTGGCCCCGTGGCCTCTCCCTCCCTGTACGGCATCTCAACTGCTCTGGAGGATTTACCTACATCTCTTGGCAGTAACAGCTTGGTTGGGCCCTCATGGTGGATTGTTGTGAGTGCCATATAGCCTTGATTTTAAGACAGACCAGCTGAAATATACCTTTCAAATTGCAAGATAACCTGGACTTCATTGTTAAGCAGCTATGGGACATGACTGATGGCCTATTCCTTTGAGGTACCTCAAAGATTTTCAAGTGATCAGTTGCAAACATACTCTCCCTATCTGCTAAAACTCAAATCTGTTTCATATGATGTGGTTCCAAACAGAAACTTCGTTTTATTCTCTGGATTTACCTTCTTGTACTGCACGCAGTAACTGAGTCTATAAAAAAAAATTGTCATTATTTCCAGTAGTGAATTTGAGAGTTTAATTAATAATAATAAAGTTTCTATATTTGTGTATATAACTATATATTTTTTCTCTTAAATTAGAATTCAATATTATTTCTTCCCCACAGTGAAATCACTTTCAGCCCCTTCGTCAGGGGTGATTATGAAGTGTCTTTCAAGTAAAGAGTGCTTTAGAGGAGGGCGCTGGCTTTTATTGGTGTTATGGGGTGCCTAGCACTTTGCAATACTTAACACAAGTGAGATGATAACAGCTCCTTTACTAATCCTGCAATAAAGGCGTTGCTTATCACTGATCACACCATGCTTAATAATTCTAGTTTCAGTATTTAACGGCCAACAGCCAGAAAGTATCCTGAGCTGACCCTTTTTGTGTATATAAAGGGACACAAACTGGTGAATCCACACAAAAGGGCCCTGTTGGTGGATGGCTCTTGGCTATTGTCTATTACCCTGAGGCAAAGAAAATAGGCTGAGAGAATTGAGGGAGCATAAAACTTTGGAATCTGAGATGGAGATTGTGGGATGTTTTCCCTGGACTCCCCTTGGCACTGGATGGACCCCCATCTGCTTAGATCTAGATGCCTCTGGATATTCCTGCCGCTGGACATTTTTCACTCCACTTCTAGGGAAACAAGGACACAGGGGCATGCCTGATGTCACAGGGTGAATCAGCAGCTACGTGGAGATTCTGATTCCTAAGACTTGCCTCAGGCCTGGGAGGGTGGGGTATAGATAACCATTAACACTGAGCTTTAATTTTCTTTTAACATTAAAAAAAGCTTTGGAAATCACTCTTCCTTCACCACCATTATTGATTTTCCACTATTGATAGATTTGGGGAAAAAAAGACCACTTGCATGTAAATCAAGCGGACCATTTTCATTTATATTAGCAGAGGACTCATTGTCATTAATTATTTATCGTTTTTTGAGTTATCCTGAAAGGTGGGGTCTTTGGTTTTCATTTCTCAGCAGAAGCAAGTTTTTGATGACTGGGGGTGCCAATTCCAAGTTAGGTGGGCTATTCTAACTCATCATTGACAAGAGAAGGACCTTCCACGCACACGGGGCAGGTACTCATGTGCTTATTGAACGAATTTTTACATAGATTTTCTTTTGTGAAATTACCAGCATTTTGAGATTTCATTCACTGTTGTTATGGGAATCCTTTGGTTCATTTGCTAGCATCGTTGGTGAATTTTTACTACGGCAGATTTCAAGCATTCACAGAAGCAGAGAGAGCAGTATAGCAAACACCCAGGTATGCGCCTCCACCCACCACAATGACCAGCGTTTTGCCAATTTTCTCACATCTCCCTCCAGCCTCTTGCTTTATTTTTGCTTTTGTTTGCTGAAATATTTATAAACAAATTCTAGATATCATAGACTTTTCACCCCTAAATACTTCAGAGAACAGATAAGGACTTTTAAAAGCCAGAATCATGGTACCCAGAATCATGATACCATTATCACAGTTACTAAAACTAAGACAATTATTTAATGCCATCTAATCCCAATCCATGATTTAAAAATGTCTAATTTTATTTGGTTTCTTGAATCAGGATACAATAAAATGCTGCTGCTTGATATTGATCTCTTCAATTTGATAAACATTCCTGAGTATGAATGATGGGGCTAAGAGCAGGGGCCATGAAGACCAATATAATTTCGTCCCTAACCCGGATGTGCTCCCAGTTTTGCAGAGAAGACAGGCATAAAAATAATCACTCTAATATATATGCAGCCCAGGGAAGGCTGAAACTGAGTTGTGGATCATACACCGTGGGCACGTAGGGAGGGTGACTTGGGAAGAAGTAGGGGTCACAGCAGGACATTTCAGATTCCAATAGCGAACATTTGTGAAGCAATTGCTATGTGCCAGGGACTATTTCAAATGTGTATCAGCACATTTAGTCCCCTCAACATTCCATATTATTATTATACCTATTTTATACGCTGAGGTGCGGAGTGGTTAAATAATGTAATTACTGAAAGATCAGTAGGAGTATGACAGATAGCAAATTGGGGCAGAATATTTGGGCAGAGGAAATCCAGTGAGGAAGGAACCCTGATGTGAAAGTTCACAAGAGCCATCCACAGTGGCTTATGTGCGTCTGATGTGTGTTGGGGCCAGTGATGGAGTGGGGAACAGAACTGGAGAGGGGTGGTTGGCTGTAAACGTCATCGGCGGACTGGAGGTTGGGAATGCTTTATAAATTAGGCAAAGGAGGCTGGAGTCTTTTTTTGGGGGGGGAAATGGGATACCCCTGAAAGTTTTTTTTTTTTTTCTTTTTTTTTTTTTTGTGGTACGCGGGCCTCTCACTGCTGTGGCCTCTCCCTTTGCGGGGCACAGGCTCCGGACGCGCAGGCTCAGCGGCCATGGCTCACGGGCCCAGCCGCTCCGCGGCATGTGGGATCTTCCCGGACCGGGGCACGAACCCGCGTCCCCTGCATCGGCAGGCGGACTCGCAACCACTGCGCCACCAGGGAAGCCCCCCTGAAAGTTTTAAAGAAGATAATGATAAAAGAGGATTCGTATTTTGGAAAGAAAAACTTGCTGGCACCGTGAAGGATACAGTGGGATGGGGATTGCCCGAGGAATCTCTGGGGAAAAGACTAGCGGTGGGACAAGCCAGGAGAGAAAGATCTATTCCATGCTGATTTTTTCTAAAGATATTTAGGATGTTCTTTTCTCACTATAAAAAGTAATACACACAACAGGGACCTACTGTATAGCACAGGGAACTATACTCAATATCTTGTAATAACCTATAATGGAAAAAAATGTGAAAAAGAATATATATATATATATAACGGAATCATTTTGCTGTACACTTAAAACTAACATAACATTGTATCTTGTAATAACCTATAATGGGAAAAAATGTGAAAAAGAATATATATATATATATATATATATATATATAACGGAATCATTTTGCTGTACACTTAAAACTAACATAACATTGTAAATTAACTATACTTCAAGTAAAAAAAAGACCTAAAAAAAGGTAATACATTCTCACCATAGAAAATTTGGAAAAGACATAAAGAAGAAGAAAAATTCCTATGATCCCAAAGCTCATATCTTCTCAAATTTTGATATATCTCCTTCTAGTTTTTACACACACACACAAACACACACACACACACACACACACACATTTTCTTTTTCTAAAATTTTGATCATCATTATATATTGTTTTGAATCCGGTCTCTTTCACTTAATATTATGCCTTAATATTTTCAGAGTCACCAGGGGTTAAAAAGCATTATTTTGAATTAACATGCTATTTCTTCAAACAGTGACATCATCATTTATTAATTATCCTCCTATTTTTGGACATTCAGGTTATTTACAGGGTTCTTTTTTCTTTGTTTGCATTTTGGAGAGCAACCTTTGTTTGCATTTATACCAAATTTCTACCCCCAAGTCAGAATGGAGTCCCTGATCCTCCACTGCTTTGAGTCAAGTAATTACTCAAGTTTTCCACTGAAACCAAACTCTCACGCTCAAAAGCCACCAGCCAGTAGCCACAAGAAGAGGAGACATTGAACTTCAAGAAGCTGGTATGCAGTCCAGACTGGCAGCTCCAAACTCTGCACACCCCAGTGTATTTTGGATCACAGGTCATCAGGTTGATAAGACTTTGAGCTGACTTTGTGAATCTGGTTAACACTCCTGTGTCACTGCTGCCCATAGGAACACATATTTTTCTGGATGCTCTTCACTTAACACAATAGCACCCTTTCAACTTATTAATAGCTACTTCCATAATAGAAAGGAGTGAGAATAAAAAATCTCTGATTTTGAAAGTCTGAAAAGAAGGTGCACATTGCTCAGCTGCTGAAAGTAGATGTTATTTCGCGAAAAACATTCGAAATACTCAAATGTTTACTCGTATGCCATCAGGACCTCGTTATAATAAAGTTCATCTCTTGTTCCCTAAATCATTTTAACTGTAACCTCAAACTGATCATTTGAATTCTTTCAAAGAATGCTACGGTTAGATTACTTGGGAATCTGGGTACAAAATGCAGTCTGTCCAGTGTTTATGTGTAATCTTATCAGACCATATCTAATTGAAAGATAGGAATTAGAAGTAATGGATCTAATCAATTATTTACCCTCCTCCAAAGTAATATGATAAACCAGCAGAACAGTGTGAAAATGCAGGGAATTTAGTCGGTGGTGCTCTGGATTAAAAAGAGAGAAGAAAAATAAAAAGAAAATGACAAAAACAATAGAAAGGAGTCATGTTTCCAAGGAAATATTTCTTCAGTAGTCCATTTGGATGTACCAAAAATTTGCTGCTTAGATTCAATGTATTTTGACCACTGTTAAAGTCAGTGATTTGTTAATTTAATTGTTGACTTTGAGAAAGAACCATCATGTACCTCTCAGAGGCTATTCATACCTGAACAAGGTGTGAACACCACAAGAATCCACAGCCCTGAGCATCCAGGTGGGTACCTGGGAGAGAGAAGCAAGGCAGCTTTCCTCAAGAGAGAACACCTCGATCCTTGAAAGCTCATTTCAGCAAAGGCGGCCTTATGTCTCCTTAGAGATGCTAGGGGAAAGCCATATTTCCTCACCTCCCTCAAGAGAATGGAGGGAACTTTTCTTGCAGAGTCTGACAGGGTGTGGTTGGGTTCAGGGATCTGAATCTGAGGCTCCACGTTCCCTGTCCGATTTTAAGAAGCATCATTCTGAAATGTGTACCTTGGAGGTCTTTCTAAGACATCTCTGAAGTGATGCATTTATGATCACAGAGCAGGCAATTATTGTCTGTTGTTTCCTGAAAAGTAGAAATGCACCATGTTAAGGAATTATGTATATGGAGGGTGAGAAAATGGAATGTTGGAAAAACAAAACAGTTCATTGAAAGGCCACCATTTGGCAGCATCTAGATGTGAATTTATCTAGTGAAGGATCTAGATGTGAATTCATCTACACTATTGCAATGTACACCTTCCTTTCTTTCTCTTGAGTTTCTCAGAAAAGAAATTTAAAAGGAACAAGGGTAGAGATCCAGGCAGTGTAGATGGGCTATAGGCTGGGGTAGATTTAAATTTCTACTATTTTAAGAATTCTTTATGCTAGAAAATATTGTCAAGAAGTAGACAATAGCGGTAGAGACAATAGGAAAATTATATAAAAGAGAGAAAAGAAGACAAATAAAGAGTTCAATCCACTACCACACATGGTTGTCTAGAACACGCCAAAGCTTTTTGAACTTAACAAATTGTTTTCACACCTTGCATTTTTATTCATGGAAAATTATCACAAGTTGACAGGATGGCAAGTTGGTTGGGAAGACCTCATCGTGACAGGTGAGAATTCTTGCTAGCAATCGATGAAAAAGAAAATGCTTATTTTCAGAGTATTTTAGTTGGAAGTAGTCAAAACAAAGGCATCAAATCACTAGAAAATAATTAAGTGGAAAACCACATTAAAAAAGGGTTAGAAAATAGATTATTAACAGTTGAGTGATTAGAGGTTCTGTAGACACAGGATCTAAGCTGAACTTTTAAAAGGGAGAATTTGGATACCTTGAGAGGAAGAGGGGAGCTTTCTTACTATGGACAAGAGTGTCAGAGGGTGCAGATAATATGAGAAAAGGATGCAGAGCCAAAATGTGTGTGTGTGTGTGTTGCAACCAATAGCTTGGCCGATTAAAGTGGAAAGCACTTATTATGAAGCAGAGGGAGGGGTTTGTCTAAGGAGACCTGAATGCTAGGAAGGCAAATTGGTTAAAATACCATTGTAGATTTTTAAGAGGGCAAGTGGAAGTTAAGAGAAGACACTGGCAACCATGATCCTATAAACTTAACATTCTCCCTGCAGTGAGGGTTTCTATCTAGAACCGAAGTCACGTGCAGCTCGCTGTGGAGACTTCTTTAACATAAATACCACGGCCACTTGACTATAAACCTTGGGACTGAAGCTCCTCCTCTATTATTGTCCTCAGGGGACCTTATGCTCCTGCCACAGATCCATCCTCCAAGCCCCTGCCCCGTGTTGCTCATTTCTGAATCCCAGGTCACACAGTAGTTTACACTTGTTAACTTAATGAATGTCTGCTACTACATGTTTTTGGGGAGGAGGATTAGATAGAAACATCTTTTTATTTTCTGACATGACAGAATCCAATAATGTCACTTCTTAGGTTTACAGTGGAGAAGAAATGTCCTTTACCACCTTTTTTGTCTTTACGAAATTTCTAAATTCTTGACTCTGTGACAACCAAGCTAATGGAGTTTTGTTTGTGTTGAAGGGCCCCAACTGAAAAGCTTGTTCCACTTAAATTTCATCTAACAGATATTTAGTGAGTACCTATTTATGTGTCAGGACCTATGTGAAGGATTGATAGCCCGTCAACCTTCCTTAACTTCATACTCTGCGCTCCCTGTTGCCAGCCAACTTTCCATATGTAGAATAACAACCCCCGAATCTTATGAATTAAACCACCATCATGATTTCTTACTCACCATCATGGGATCCAGGCTCAAGGATGGCCCCTGTTGGGACACTGTTGGTTTGAAGCCAAAAGAAAAGCGTGATGGTAGAACCATGAAATGGCTGCTGAAGCTTCTTCTCAGAAATGGTCCATATCATTTCTGCTCATGTTTCATTGGTCAGCGCAGGTGTAATTGCTAAGCCTGATGTCAATGGCATGGGGATGTGTAAACCTGTCTCAGGGAGTGGTAGTCAAAAATTGAGAAGAATAATACAATTAGCCACACTCCATCTCAGCTTGACTGTCTTCCTCTGGAGGATAGGTAGCTCTTTCTTCAGAGCTAACGCCCAGAATTAAACATGAATATTCCTTGTGTGGTCTGGCCAGTACAATACACAAAGGTACCATATAGCCTCTTCCCCAGTCCAAATAGTAAGCTTTTATGATGAAGCCTAACATTGGATTAGGTATTATTTGCTTCTTTTTAGCAGTCATATCACACTGTTACTACCCATCAAGCTTGCAGTCATCTGAAATCCTGGGTCTTTCCTATTCCCACATATCCATCCTCTATCCTATGTTGCCTCTCTTCTGTCCTTTGGCGTTAGCTCCGATTTGGGCCATATATCAGGAATAAACCAGTGGTTTCACACATCATGTACCATTCTAGAGAGGAACTATTTCTCTGCTTGTGTGATTTCTTCAAAGACATTCTTCAGATTCCTTCTACTCACCCGTTACGGACTGAATTGTATCCCTGCAAATTCTTATATTGATGTCCTAATTCCTAATATGACTGAATTTGGAGATGGGGCCTTTAAAGAGGTAATTTAAGTTAAATGAGGGATAAGAGTGGGGCCCTAATCCAATAGGACTGCTGTCCTTATAAGGAGAGGCAGAGACACAGGGATGACGTGCTCAGAGGAAAGGCCATGTGAGGACACAGTGAGAAGGCGGCCTCGACAAGCCAGCAAGAGAGGGAGGCCTCAGCAGAAACCAGTCCTGCCAGCACCTTGATCTTGAACTTCTAGCCTTCAGAAGTGTGAGAAATAAATTTCTGTTGTTTAAGCCACCCAGTCTGTGGTATTTTGTTATGGCAGCTCAGGAAGACTAATACCCCACCTTACCCACCCTGCACGGTTGAACACACGTGCACACAAATGCACACTCACACACACTGTGGTGAGAGAGAGAGAGAGAGAGAGAGCGCACCCCAACCATCTACCTTGTATCTCTGTCAACACTGTGACTCTATAGGGTGTTCCCTGTGAAATGTACCAATTAAAGAAATATACATATTGCAAAAATGGTCCTTGATTCATAAGTAGTGGGTGTGACATAAACATTTAAAAATCACCATGAGTAATAACTACAGCTAAAAGGCAAGGGGAGAAAGCTTCAGAAGAAGGGAAGAGCTAAAATTAACTTGAAGGGAAAATGGATCTCCCATTAAGCAACAGAAGGCTAAGGTGAGTCCACCTTGATGTCCTTCCAGGCCCTCACCTGAGTTGCCCATCACCAAAGTGATGACTTCCTCTCTTGAACGCCTGTTCAGTGCTCTGCTTCCTCTCATCAGCTCAGTGTGCCCCGGGCTCATCCTCAGCCAGGTTAGTCCATGCTCCGTCTGAAGACCTCTCACGGCGCTCAAGGGAGGCCAGGGGGTCCACGGTATATAGTCACGTGGACATTTGAAATATCCTGGAGTATTCTTCAAGGTTCCTGAGGGATTTCAAAACACACTTGCTCAAGAAACTCCACTCCAAACCTTGAAGATGTGTTACTATACACACGGGAATCAATGCATCCCATACTTTGTGACTTGAAATAGTGCTTTTTTAGTGCTGTCTACTCTTGTCAACACTTCTGGATGTTAAAGCATACAGCATGGGCTTCCCTGGTGGCGCAGTGGTTGAGAGTCCGCCTGCCGAGGCAGGGGACGCGGGTTCGTGCCCCGGTCCGGGAAGATCCCACATGCCGCGGAGCGGCTGGGCCCGTGAGCCATGG
>NC_041215.1:127100756-127166858 GCF_002837175.3 Physeter macrocephalus | reverse complement strand
GGCCCGCATAACGGAAAAAAAAAAAAAAAAAAAGCATACAGCATTCTGGGCCTAAGAAGAGTGCTATTTCTGGTTTGGACATCAGCTATTAGCTTTTGGGTTTTTTTGCAAGCCTACCATTGTCTTGCCAAATTATAAATGGAAACGTTTAAGTCGTTTCAGCTCCTTAAGCCACATTGTGTATCCAATCCAATCCAATCAATAAACCCCACCACCTGTAAGCTACTCACAAGTGTGGTTTAGGATGCAGAGAAATTTAAATCCTAGTCATTGGCTTCAAAGAATTGATGGTCTGGCCTCAAACGAAGGGCTTTTAGTTTAGATTTTTCTACTCTCAAGAAAATGAGAGATCAAAATAAAAATATTTCAGGAACAAGAAAGAAAATGGTCATCACTAGTCACGGGGGTTGGTGGCAGTGACAGATGTAGTAGCAGTGTCAGAGCAGGCTGGAGTAAAGAAGGCCCTGGAGTCATCGTGTGAGTTAGGCCCTGTTTCCCACTCACACCGGGTCTCAGGCTTTCAGCCTCGGTTACCCTGCTGAATACGGAAATAATAATAAGAACCCATCTACCGACCAGTGTGTAGTGGAGGGTAATAAACAAGGTAATGCATGTAAGGTGCTTCACAAGTGCTTGTTATGTAGTAACCTCTCAATAAATTCTAGGACAGTTTATTTGCTTTTTACTTTTGAATATAAAATGCATGTCCCCATAAGTGCAAGTTTCAGAATAAATCACACATTTTTCTTTGTATGTGAATTATATTTTTAATTTGAGTGGGGACCTCCAGTATATTGGTGGGGGGAAGAGAGTTTTTTCACTCCTAATGCAGGATTTTGCTATTCTCCCCATTCACTACTTTTTTTTAAACATCAGGAATGACTAGAGGGAAGCCAAGGACCACCCGACCTCACACCGCCTCCAAACCTCCCACCCTCCCCGGGAGTCTGAGGCCAAGGGCTACACATCGTTCTGCTTTTCCTCTTTTTAAGTTCTGAACCTCACAATTCTTTAAAATCTCTAAATATCTTCAGTTTCTCTTTTCATGGGAGCAGTGGTACACCCCTTTGTGTGCTCTGAGCTTGGGGTTGGGGCCACGGGTTAAGAACAAGGCTGTCTATGAGAATTTGCCATTTGTAAGTCAGAATTTTATGAGTTGTATCTCTCTGTGTATGAATGGTAAGTTAAAACATATAATCTAAATTTCTACACTGGGTTCGCAGTGGTCGAATTGTCACTTTATTTGTGGACACGTGAGAGAATTTTTCTTTTGTGCTTGGGCACAATAATTCTAGACAAATGTCTAAGTGTCAGTTATTTTTCTCTCTGTATTTGAAAAACAAGATCGCGGAATGACACCCATATTCATTCCAGGTCTCTTTTTTTGTGTGTATATTTTTCTCTTTTTATAACCTAGAACACTTTCTTCTGCATTTCATCACTTTTTATAGCCAAGAAGTAATTCCTTTCAATTGATTAAACTGCAAGGCTGAAAACCATAATGATATTACCACAGATATCATTACATACAACTGAAAAACCACAACAAAACCCTTTTAACTGCATTTGTTGTTGTTGTTGTTCTTTATCCACAGAGGAAATAAATTCCAAGTACCTCATTTTGAAAGGTGAGGTTGGCTAGCCTCAGGGTTAAAACTCATGATAGATATTAAATTTGCTAGAAAGCCAAGCAACTGACTGTGTACTTAAGTGGTAAATTAATGTGCTCTTTTTTCTTTTTTTTTTAACATCTTTATTGGAGTATAATTGCTTTACAATGGTGTGTTAGTTTCTGCATCCCACCCCTCTAGGTGGTCACAAAGCACCGAGCTGGTCTCTCTCCCTGAGCTATGCGGCTGCTTCCCACGAGCTATCTATTTTACATTTGGTGGTGTATATATGTCCATGACACTCTCTCACTTTATCCCAGCTTACCCTTCCCCCTCCCCGTGTCCTCAAGTCCATTCTCTACATCTGTGTCTTTATTCCTGTCCTGCCTCTAGGTTCATCAGAACCATTTTTTTTTTTTTAGATTCCATATATATGTGTTAGCATATGGCATTTGTTTTTCTCTTTCTGACTTACTTCACTCTGCATGACAGTCTCTAGGTCCATCCACCTCACTATAAATAACTCAATTTTAACGTGCTCTTTATATAAAGATAGATTCACACAATCTTGCCTTTAATATCAACTCCATACTCTATTTGTGTGTATGTGTGTGGTGTCTTAGGCTCTAATGAAACCATCAAAAAGGACAAAAGTTTCACAAATTTCATAAAAGGAAAATGTACAGAGAATTGTACGTGCCGTGTTAATGACCTTCCTCGATGAACATTGCTTCTTAGGTCGTTTCATTAACATTAAAGCAATAGTTGCTTCACGGAGGCATTTATTTTACTTTAACATTTCGTGGCTGCAGTGTACAGGACTCCTCAGAAAAAAAAAGGAAACAGCTAAATTACAGAAACTAATAACTTTTTCAGTTTAAATTTATTTAAAGTCTTTCAAGAGCTAATGATTTTTCTAGATCTACTCTGTGTTCAATTCTGCCAGACAAGAAATTCTATCATTTTGAATTCAACAATATTCTTTCCCAAGAGGATTTTTTTTTCCCCCGGAGAGAGTTTTTCCCTTCTATTTGTCCCCTTGCTGTTTATACTGGGTAAGCTACAATTGAGGGTCCTGCTAATGGCCAAACATGGATGAGCAAAATGGTGAACGGGACTCACGACAAATAAGAGTGTTGGAGAAATGTGAGCTTTTAATGCACAAATGAGGCGGTGTACAGGGAAAATGAACAGGGGCTTCTTGTCAGAGGGAAGGACTGCTGTTGGTAAGTGGGAGGGGGGTCAGTGGTAGTGATTTGAACACATATCAGATAACTCGCCTGTCTCATGGATCATCTCCAGCCCACATCCCTAGCTGACTTCTCTCTTTTCCTCTCTATCCCTTTTTCAAGGTTGCATTAAGGATCAGCATTGCGTCCAGCCAGGCACTGAGTCAGCTTCTATATTGGTAGAAGGGAAGCAACTCATCTCCGCGGATGACCCTGAAATTTTATTTTATTTTTTTGTGGTACGCGGGCCTCTCACTGTTGTGGCCTCTCCCGCTGCAGAGCACAGGCTCCGCACGCGCAGGCCCAGCGGCCACGGCTCACGGGCACAGCCGATCCGCGGCACGTGGGATCCTCCCGGACCGGGGCGCGAACCCGTGTCCCCTGCATCGGCAGGCGGACGCGCAACCACTGCGCCACCAGGGAAGCCCGACCCTGAATTTTGTGAGGTTATGTTTCTCACTTCCTTATCCTCACCGTGGGATCCTCCCGGACCGGGGCGCGAACCCGTGTCCCCTGCATCGGCAGGCGGACGCGCAACCACTGCGCCACCAGGGAAGCCCGACCCTGAATTTTGTGAGGTTATGTTTCTCACTTCCTTATCCTCACCCAATGAAATGAGCGCTCCAAATAAAAAATTGAGTTTACTGTAAAAATGGAAAAATTTTGTTTCTTGTACATCTGGGTTTGGGCCCGAGGGTCACAGCCGCTACAGCTGTTCGTCAGCACTTGATCTTAACCGGTTGCTGGGGGCAACCAGTTCCCACCGGGTAGAGTGGATACATTTTGTATTTGGGAGGCATATGGAGAAAGGGGAGAGGTGGGCCAGCAGGTTGTTCCCTCGGGCCTTGAATATGTACAGAGAATTGGTTACCTTTAAAATATTGGGACTTTGCTCTAAAGATTGATTGATCTATTAAGGCTTTGTGGGGAACACGTGCTTCTAGTTCCTTGTTTTTGGTCTTATTTCAAATCTCCTAAAGAGACTACTTGTAGCCTAATCCTCAACCTGATGATGTGTATAGATTATATGAAGTTTTGTGGGTGGTTCCAAGAAAATCCACCACCTGGAGTAAATGCAATTGCACACAGACTTTGGAGCTGGGCTGGCCTTCGTAGAACAATATGGATCTGGGAGAAACCAGATCAGGGACAGATGCCTAGGACAGAGGACTGCACCAGCACAGCTTGAGGCCTGTTCTTCCCCAGTGTGTGTTCACCTTCTCAATTTCAGCTAGAACCAAACTGGTCTTCAGGGAACTAGATCTTCCCCCGAGGACATTCCTTAAGTGCTCCTAAACAATTGTCATGTACCTTACTGATTCCATGCCAGATTCTGTTCCAGGCCATTCTTCATGACTTGAGAGTGAATCTGTCTATTCTTTGTGTGTCCTCTTATAAAAACTACCCTCCCCACGCTATGCTTTGCAAATAGCGCTTTTTGCTTGGCAAATCCCTGAAAGTCTACAAATATTTCCTCCTAGGGATGGAAACTCTGATCTCTCCTTGGGCACTTTAAAAGCACTACCCATCCAGTGTATAATAAGTTTTCTTACTCCTTGGTCACCCATTGATCCTCTTAAAATAACCCGTTTCTTTGTTACCTTCTGTTATAGAGTTGTTATATGTAAGGAGGCAGGTAGAGAATAGGCCCTACTATTTGCCATGTGTTGCCTGCATGAACGGCTTTGTCTTTGGATGCAAGGTTGGGGTGTGCCTTGTCAAAGAATGCTACAATGGCATTAGTGACCTGGACAGAAGGTATTTAGTAGCTGGAGAGGGATTGGGTATTGAGCATTGGGAAGAGGCCTGAAGGCAGGACTAACAGACTTGAAGCTTCCTTCCAGAAATTGCCAGTGGAAAAATATGTATTTCCCAATAAGCACTATTGATGAGACAAGGAAATAAAGAGAAACCAAGAGAAGAATGCAAATCAGAAGGTATACTTTTGGTTCTATTGACATCAAACCTATTTTCCTTCCCAGAGGGATGCTTGTCTGTAGTTGAAGAGAGCTCATCAGCTGAAAAGAGTGCATGCCTTCCTCCACATCAACAACAAGATGGTATTTTCAGCCACGAAGTGCCACATACTAGCTGAGATGGACAAGTTACAAATAAAAGAATGCATCGAGCCCCAATAACACCTTTGGGCAAGGGAGAACCACACCTTCGGGCATTCAAACATGTTAATTTTCTTCAAACAAGAAGAAAGAACTCTGATAATGTCCAGAGCAAGCACAATTTAGCAAGGACCACAGGATGGTGGTGCTTAACCAGGGATGATCCCCCCTTCCCTGCCTGCCACCACAAGGGACATCTGGCAATGTCTGGAGACATTTTTGGTGGTCACAACTGGGTGGGGGGATTCTACTGCATCTAGTGAGCAGGGACCAAGGATGTTGTTCAACATCCTGCAACTCATAGGACAGTTCCCCACACTCAATAATTATTCAGCACAAAATTTAAATATGCTGCTGTCGAGAAACTGTCGTCCAACGTTAATTCCAAATATGTTTCAAAATCAAGTGGGTGCTCAGAACACAGTTGTTTTTTAGACACCTGCTACCGATCAGACATAAAGAAAAGTGATTCATAGTTAAAATATAAATGTAAAAAATGACATAGTTAAAATACAAGAGGACAATCCTGCTTCTCTTTTTCAAGGAACTGATTTATAAAGAAAGGGTGCTGCTTAAAATTTTGTTGTTCTTATTGTTTCCAGGAAACAGTCTTGCTTTTCTGTTTGTCAATGAATGTGAAGTCTTTATAGAATTTTCACACACTGTAAACACGAACAGTGAGCAAACACTCCAATCTTTTAGACTGGAGATTGATTACGTCACTCAGATGCACCCAGGGATTTTTTTTAAATTTTTATTCCAGATCTTGTGAAGAACAAAAATGCTTATTGTAGATGAGAATGTACACTGTATTCGAATGCTCCACAGAATTTCAGCTTTGAGAAGAAAATTGACCATTCATTATGAGAAAGATTACAGCTTATTCCTAGCGTATCTAAAACCTGAGTCATTAAAGTTTAAAAGTTTCACAAAGGCCTTCTACTTTAACCGCTTAAAAATGGTTGTGGGATGTCCTTGGGAATGGGAGATGATGCAGTGTTTACTGTGGCATTTTGGGCGGATTCAGTGGTTCCTCTTTTCACGGGACCCTTCCATCTTGCAATGTTGGGAGAGGATCATGATGTTATAAGACTCTTAAGTCAACAAGAGCATGACTTTGCTCTGTGGTGTTTCATTAAGCAGTTGGATTGATAATGAGAAACATTTTCAAAGACAGAATCTTAATATAGACTTTTTAAACGTTTATGAATTCGCATCAACAGAACTAATGTTTACTGTCGCTAGGCTAGCATGCCTATAAGTGAAACTAATTTCACTTAATCTTAATTAATTTTCAACTTCTACTTTGTCTCCTCAGTTCCTGCTTTATTCTCTTAATTACAGCTTATGCTTAGCTTTGCAGAAATTAGAAATCAAAATTAAATGAGGAAAGAAAGCCAAATCCAAATCTGCTTAGGCGGCCGGGTCCAAATGACCAAACTGTTACTTGAATATGGAGATGGAAGTTCCTGTGTGTGTGTGTGTGTGTGTGTGTGTGTGTGAGAGTGTGTGTGTGTTTGTGTGTGTATGTTTACCTCAAGTTTCAATTTCCACAGAAATTAGCTCCTTCTCCCAAATGTATCTGTTTCTGTCTGAAATGGTTGGGGCTTTTTCTATCTAGAAATATCTTACTGAAATATCCTGAATTATACTATTGTTAGTACTTAGAAGTTGTATAAAATTACTCTAATATCAGCTATAAATTATAGCAACTATTCTCTATAGCAACTGAACTACTTTAATATATACAAAACTGAAGAATCCTAGAGTCTTTTCTGAAGGGAATTGTAGGCTGTCATAACCTGTCACATAATTGAATGTTCAGGGTCAGTCAACAGTCAATACTTCATTTAATCAAATTTCTAAGGACTTGGTCTTGCTTCCTAAATTAATTTTTTCTTTTGTAATATTGGGTTGAAAAAGTTTTAATCTTAATTTCTGTTTTCTTTTTTAAACTTTTCTTGGAGATTAAAAAAACCTGCTTTTCTCTCAAGTTTTCTGCTGAAAAGTCATTGCATCATCCTGGGCCAGGGTGGAAAGCTCTTCCCAGGTCCCCTCTGACACTTTGAACACAGTCATACCCAGCTCTTCCTGACTGTTGTAGAAGCCACATATCATTCATTGTCAGCTCCATGTGCTACTACTGAGCTTTTAATCATTCCCCATGACACTGTCAGAAAAGGAATGCTGGTATCTCATGGCTCTGGCCAAGTTCACCACGTGTATTGCCATGTTCACCTTGTCACCAATCATAATGAAATGAGGGCAGAGGAAAAACTCCTTGCTCAGTATCCACTTCAGAACTTCCAGTTTAAAAATAACATCTGGTTAGTTGTCTCTCAAACTCTTCTACAGAAACAGGTAGAAAGTTCTACTGTGATCCAAACCTAAAACAAAACCATGTACCTATTGCCAAAAGCTAGAGCAATGCCAAGTAACTCTTGCAAGCTGGTGGAATGAGTCTGAACAATACCATCAGCACTCCTGAAAGCTGGCAAGAGACCCTCTAAACCATTTTCCACCATCTGCTAGCAACACAGGACTAAAGTATCAAGCAGAAAACACAACGGCTGCCCTTGTGTCACAAGCGCACCCCGACCCTCCTGCTGCTTCGACTCCCAGACTGAAACCCCTAGAAAGCACCTGCATATAAGGGAAAAGGGAGGCCAGGCAGGGGAGAGAAGGGAGAAGAGGATGACAGTAGATGAAGGTAGAAATAGGAGGAGTCCTGGCTGCATTGTATACATGATCCACTTGTTCAAAACCAGGGAGCCAAACAACGGGGTGGCGAAGATCCCATCTCATTCAAGAGGGTTATGCGTGTTGCTAAGGGGAATTAGGCTAAGAGCTGCAGGCACATCCACCTGCCATCCACAGGCAGACCTGAAAAAAGAAATTTGACCAGACCCAACTGGACAAAGAAGAGAGCCAAAGTTTATACCTACATCCTGTCTTTTGGACTCTGGATCTGGACAGATCTCTTATTTAAACAGGAAGAAACAATCATACATAAAAACAAGGAAGAAAAGTAGAATATCATTCAGAAGACACAAAGAAAGGGTAGACCCCTGAGAAAGATTTTCTGTAGGAATAAGAAAAAAATGTAGAAAACTGGCATCACTATGAGATTAAAAAAAAGACAGGGGCACCATAAAACAGGAACAGGAATCCATAGCAGATGAAATAGTAGTTGGGTAAATTAGAAATATCTTGTAAAAAAATAAAGATGCACTAACCATCTTAAAGCAGTTAAGAGCAGAAGTGGTGTTATAAACAACCAAATATCAATACCTGTTATAAACAATAACAATAATTATAACAACAACAGCAATAATAAAAACTAGAAAGTTCTACCAGGATATAGAGGAAAAAAACAAACGTTGAAAGCAATGAGAACAAATGGTATGTATGGAGGACAGAGGATGGAGAGCCTCAGAATTATAAGTGTTCCAGGAGAAAAATAAATAACAAGTAGAACAGAAGCAATTATTCAAAGATGTAATTAAATAAAAGTTTTCCGAGTTGAAAAAAAGAAGGAACGAGCAGATCAAAAGGGCTCACTGTGTTCAAAGTGAATTAAATGAAAAGAGAACTTTGTAGTGTTTGAATTACAGGGATGGAGAAAAAGAGAGTCTAAGCATTCATGCAGAAAAAATAGGTGAAAAACAAAAGAACAAAGCTAAGCTGGCCTTAGACTGACTTTTCCCCTGGACACAGTGGAGCCATGTCTACAGAATTTTGAAGGAAAAAATTGTTACGTGAGCATTTTATATTTCACCAAGCTTTAAAAATATCTAATATAAAAGAAGACATTTACTGGTACACTAAAAATATGCCAACCATCTAATTTTTCTGAAAACAATTTACCCTGCAGAGTCATATTTGAATACATGAAATTCAAGAAGAGTTAAACCAAGGCACAGCGTGACTGCTCCATACACAGTGGTGCAAGGGATGGGTAGGAACACAGTATACTTCCCAAGTCCTGAGACAAACTGTCATTCCAGCAAATGTGTTTAAACTGGCCACGTTAAGAAACCCACAAGAATCTGAAGGAATTTCTGCCTCTTTCTACACTGTCATCTGGATGAAGCCTAAAAGCCTAAAATACTTTCATTATAAATTGTTGCTTGTCGTTAAGGGAACATCTTTTTAACTAGCCACAAGTTCGTCTGACAAAGTTTGTCGGATTTTTTAGATGAAATCTACCACAAGTCTCAGAAATCTATATATTGATGATGATAAGCACTATTAAACAACTCTTTTATTATCAAAAGGAGTCAGCATGGCAGAGTGATGAAGTATGTGAGTTCTACGGGAAGATGCATGGATTTTACCCCTTACCCCATCACTTACTCCTCACATCTTCTTGGGCAGCTCACTTAATCTCTAGGGGCCTCAGTTTTCTCACCTGTAAAATGGAAATATTGTAGACTTTCCTGCATGGAATATTTGTAAGGCTTAAGTAACTCAACACATTTAAGGTACTTAGTACCTGGTATACCTGCTGCTAAAAAGAGTTAGGAATGTACACTACGGGTAACATGGTGAAAACATGTTTTATGTGTGTGTGTGTGTGTGTGTGTGTGTGTGTGTATGTGTGTATCTATATATATATCATTTCAAACAGGAAATACGTACCAGTACGTTTGTATTTTCTTTACACAGTGATGATTTCTTTGTTTCTATGTGTCTCTAGTTTACAAGATTTTACTTAATGAGCTTGCATTACTAGTTGAGCAAAGAATAAGTGTTAAGAAAAATGGTCACTTAAAAATAAAAATAAATTATATCTATTTATTATAATTCCACGTTTGTTATAGCAATAATTGGCTGTACAGTTGAAGGTATTAGTTATAATCCTCCTACGTTTCTACTACCTGGACTCGAATTTTTCTTAGAATGGAGAGTGATGACAATAGTTCCTTTTAGGGGTTCGTGGAAGGAGATATTGTTTTAACCCCCAGCCTGGTTACTCTGATGATTCCAGGGCTTTGTTTGGTTTTCTTTCATAAAAGATTTCATCCTAAAAAAGTGAGTAGGAAGAGAGAAGAGCCGAGGATGTTTGGGGCAAAATAATTACTGAGATCTGTCCCTTTTTTGTCAGGCTTATTTCCTCCGTCGATCTGTCCCCAACTACAGCAGCAAAAGAATAAATTTGTTCCAATTGCTTTTGTGGTGAAGCATTTCTCCATAGTCTCATGTGTTCACGTAGAACATGACTGTGGAATCAACAACCAGCTCCTGCGTTAACCCTAGAGGGAGAATTAGACCGATTTAGATATTTACTAGATAGCTAATGTTTTGAAGTGATGGGGGAATGTTATTTTACTGGTTTAGGTTTTCTTGTTTTTAATTTTTACTCTTCAGCCTGTCCCTTGCTCTTTTTGTGCTTTATTCCATGATATAGAATGTGGCGCAGCTCTTTCCAAAAACCATTCTTAACGTCTGTGCTATAATGCCACATCTCATTCTAACAAAACCTCTATGGTTTTAGTGGCCAAGTCCTAGACCATGTATTCCATGTCAATAATTGAACATTTCACTTTTCAAGAAAACCAGGCATGTAACCATGGTTTGTAAGTATCTCATAAAGCATATCTTGAGATGTGTTTTTTTAACCAAGCTTTTTTGCACATTATCTCATTTCTCCTGAATATTATTTTCTGTTCGATGACACCATCAGTGTACTGCTTACTTTGAAATTGATCTCTCTAGCTCTTTTAAATTTTTCTATATTTGTTTTTTGTTGTTGTTTATGTGCATTCCTTAAGTCTCTCTACTTCAGGATTTTAATTTAGTGTCTTACTAGATGTGCCATTGTACTAGCATCATTTTCATATCAATTTTTATTAAAGTCAACCTCCTAGATATAGGATTGTTGTAAAAGCAACCCCGCATGGCAGCTGTCTGGAGCTCTGGTTTCCAATAATGATGAACTAAAATTATCGAGAACGCTTACGGTTGCCACACACTGAGTTAAGTGCTTTATTTATGTAGATTGTCTTAACAAATCCTCCCAATAGCAATAAGAACCACGCACTATTTTAAATCACCATTTTACAAATAGGACAACTGTGGTTTAAAGAGGTTAAATAGTTGCACAAGTTTATACAGAAATGACAAGAGTCTTAGGACCCATTGTTTCCAAAGCCCTGTTCTCTTAACTTGTACCCTAAATTGCCTCTAAATTCACAACTCCTGTGCATTTCTGCTTGGTTTCAGTGGAATAATGCTGTACCTAAGAGACCAGTGGGAGTTTGTCTTGAACTCCACAAGGATGTTTTTTCTTTACGGTTTCCAAGAAGAGTGATAAAAACCAGGGAAAAAAAATGTTTCCTAGAATCATCAAATATCAGGAGGTTCCAGGAAGTTGGTCTCTGACCAGCATTAGTAATCTGTTAACAATTAGGCAGCAACAGGGTTAAACGAGTTTTTAACTCTACAGAAGTATTTAAAAAATTAGGAGTTTCACGGGACGGGGGCACCTCCGAGTTTTTGCAAGGAAGATTTGCGAGTCTTACCTTTTGTTTTTGTCTGGGCATTAGATGTGTTGTAATGGAAAAGACAAGGGAAAACATTTCAACTGCCACTGGCTCATGTTCAGAAATCATGCCTCTTCTGCATATCAGCAGCTGTTAAAAAAAACATGTTTTGCTCTTTATGGCACAGGTCATAAAGCATCAAACACACTGAAATGCCTTAGCATGTCTTCTGAGTTTAAAAAAAAGGCAGCCTTACCTTGTCTGAAAAATGTTTACATCACAGATGATTTTGCTTTTGAGGTTCCAGACAGGTGACTACCTGCCAGAACAGACCTAACTCATCCAAATCTTTGTTTGCAGCAAACGGTGGGAGGGATGTTTGGTAGGAGAGAAATGCTGATGGAGTTGGACCCAGAGCCCCGCTGGGGAGCAGAAATCCTTTCCACGCCCTGTACTTTGACGAACCTCTTCTTGCTTTGCTGCCTGTGTACAAGAAAACAGTTTTTCTAAATAGCTATATTTAGATTAGAACTTGGCCTAACAGAGGTTCTAACACGGTGTACTGATTAAACCAAATTTAGATTAAAACAGACAGACAGCAATACAAACAAACAAACAGGCATCCTCCTCTGAAACGTCCCATTTCTTAGCGTGGAAAAACAAAATCTCTGTATGAATTTTGGAAAAGTTTGCTCTAACCCCAAATAGAACAAAGAGCCTTTCGGAAACAGAGATTTGTTAGCTATTTCGTGGGGATAAATGAAAAGGAAGTTCCACGTGTAGCTGTATTTCTGATGTATCTGTGAGGAGGAAGGTGATCTCCGCGTCTTACTCTTCCGCCATCTTGCCTGCTAATCCTCCTAGAGTCTTTTCTGAAGGGAATTGTAGGCTGTCATAACCTGTCACATAATTGAATGTTCAGGGTCAGTCAACAGTCAATACTTCATTTAATCAAATTTCTAAGGACTTGGTCTTGCTTCCTAAATTAATTTTTTCTTTTGTAATATTGGGTTGAAAAAGTTTTAATCTTAATTTCTGTTTTCTTTTTTAAACTTTTCTTGGAGATTAAAAAAACCTGCTTTTCTCTCAAGTTTTCTGCTGAAAAGTCATTGCATCATCCTGGGCCAGGGTGGAAAGCTCTTCCCAGGTCCCCTCTGACACTTTGAACACAGTCATACCCAGCTCTTCCTGACTGTTGTAGAAGCCACATATCATTCATTGTCAGCTCCATGTGCTACTACTGAGCTTTTAATCATTCCCCATGACACTGTCAGAAAAGGAATGCTGGTATCTCATGGCTCTGGCCAAGTTCACCACGTGTATTGCCATGTTCACCTTGTCACCAATCATAATGAAATGAGGGCAGAGGAAAAACTCCTTGCTCAGTATCCACTTCAGAACTTCCAGTTTAAAAATAACATCTGGTTAGTTGTCTCTCAAACTCTTCTACAGAAACAGGTAGAAAGTTCTACTGTGATCCAAACCTAAAACAAAACCATGTACCTATTGCCAAAAGCTAGAGCAATGCCAAGTAACTCTTGCAAGCTGGTGGAATGAGTCTGAACAATACCATCAGCACTCCTGAAAGCTGGCAAGAGACCCTCTAAACCATTTTCCACCATCTGCTAGCAACACAGGACTAAAGTATCAAGCAGAAAACACAACGGCTGCCCTTGTGTCACAAGCGCACCCCGACCCTCCTGCTGCTTCGACTCCCAGACTGAAACCCCTAGAAAGCACCTGCATATAAGGGAAAAGGGAGGCCAGGCAGGGGAGAGAAGGGAGAAGAGGATGACAGTAGATGAAGGTAGAAATAGGAGGAGTCCTGGCTGCATTGTATACATGATCCACTTGTTCAAAACCAGGGAGCCAAACAACGGGGTGGCGAAGATCCCATCTCATTCAAGAGGGTTATGCGTGTTGCTAAGGGGAATTAGGCTAAGAGCTGCAGGCACATCCACCTGCCATCCACAGGCAGACCTGAAAAAAGAAATTTGACCAGACCCAACTGGACAAAGAAGAGAGCCAAAGTTTATACCTACATCCTGTCTTTTGGACTCTGGATCTGGACAGATCTCTTATTTAAACAGGAAGAAACAATCATACATAAAAACAAGGAAGAAAAGTAGAATATCATTCAGAAGACACAAAGAAAGGGTAGACCCCTGAGAAAGATTTTCTGTAGGAATAAGAAAAAAATGTAGAAAACTGGCATCACTATGAGATTAAAAAAAAGACAGGGGCACCATAAAACAGGAACAGGAATCCATAGCAGATGAAATAGTAGTTGGGTAAATTAGAAATATCTTGTAAAAAAATAAAGATGCACTAACCATCTTAAAGCAGTTAAGAGCAGAAGTGGTGTTATAAACAACCAAATATCAATACCTGTTATAAACAATAACAATAATTATAACAACAACAGCAATAATAAAAACTAGAAAGTTCTACCAGGATATAGAGGAAAAAAACAAACGTTGAAAGCAATGAGAACAAATGGTATGTATGGAGGACAGAGGATGGAGAGCCTCAGAATTATAAGTGTTCCAGGAGAAAAATAAATAACAAGTAGAACAGAAGCAATTATTCAAAGATGTAATTAAATAAAAGTTTTCCGAGTTGAAAAAAAGAAGGAACGAGCAGATCAAAAGGGCTCACTGTGTTCAAAGTGAATTAAATGAAAAGAGAACTTTGTAGTGTTTGAATTACAGGGATGGAGAAAAAGAGAGTCTAAGCATTCATGCAGAAAAAATAGGTGAAAAACAAAAGAACAAAGCTAAGCTGGCCTTAGACTGACTTTTCCCCTGGACACAGTGGAGCCATGTCTACAGAATTTTGAAGGAAAAAATTGTTACGTGAGCATTTTATATTTCACCAAGCTTTAAAAATATCTAATATAAAAGAAGACATTTACTGGTACACTAAAAATATGCCAACCATCTAATTTTTCTGAAAACAATTTACCCTGCAGAGTCATATTTGAATACATGAAATTCAAGAAGAGTTAAACCAAGGCACAGCGTGACTGCTCCATACACAGTGGTGCAAGGGATGGGTAGGAACACAGTATACTTCCCAAGTCCTGAGACAAACTGTCATTCCAGCAAATGTGTTTAAACTGGCCACGTTAAGAAACCCACAAGAATCTGAAGGAATTTCTGCCTCTTTCTACACTGTCATCTGGATGAAGCCTAAAAGCCTAAAATACTTTCATTATAAATTGTTGCTTGTCGTTAAGGGAACATCTTTTTAACTAGCCACAAGTTCGTCTGACAAAGTTTGTCGGATTTTTTAGATGAAATCTACCACAAGTCTCAGAAATCTATATATTGATGATGATAAGCACTATTAAACAACTCTTTTATTATCAAAAGGAGTCAGCATGGCAGAGTGATGAAGTATGTGAGTTCTACGGGAAGATGCATGGATTTTACCCCTTACCCCATCACTTACTCCTCACATCTTCTTGGGCAGCTCACTTAATCTCTAGGGGCCTCAGTTTTCTCACCTGTAAAATGGAAATATTGTAGACTTTCCTGCATGGAATATTTGTAAGGCTTAAGTAACTCAACACATTTAAGGTACTTAGTACCTGGTATACCTGCTGCTAAAAAGAGTTAGGAATGTACACTACGGGTAACATGGTGAAAACATGTTTTATGTGTGTGTGTGTGTGTGTGTGTGTGTGTGTGTATGTGTGTATCTATATATATATCATTTCAAACAGGAAATACGTACCAGTACGTTTGTATTTTCTTTACACAGTGATGATTTCTTTGTTTCTATGTGTCTCTAGTTTACAAGATTTTACTTAATGAGCTTGCATTACTAGTTGAGCAAAGAATAAGTGTTAAGAAAAATGGTCACTTAAAAATAAAAATAAATTATATCTATTTATTATAATTCCACGTTTGTTATAGCAATAATTGGCTGTACAGTTGAAGGTATTAGTTATAATCCTCCTACGTTTCTACTACCTGGACTCGAATTTTTCTTAGAATGGAGAGTGATGACAATAGTTCCTTTTAGGGGTTCGTGGAAGGAGATATTGTTTTAACCCCCAGCCTGGTTACTCTGATGATTCCAGGGCTTTGTTTGGTTTTCTTTCATAAAAGATTTCATCCTAAAAAAGTGAGTAGGAAGAGAGAAGAGCCGAGGATGTTTGGGGCAAAATAATTACTGAGATCTGTCCCTTTTTTGTCAGGCTTATTTCCTCCGTCGATCTGTCCCCAACTACAGCAGCAAAAGAATAAATTTGTTCCAATTGCTTTTGTGGTGAAGCATTTCTCCATAGTCTCATGTGTTCACGTAGAACATGACTGTGGAATCAACAACCAGCTCCTGCGTTAACCCTAGAGGGAGAATTAGACCGATTTAGATATTTACTAGATAGCTAATGTTTTGAAGTGATGGGGGAATGTTATTTTACTGGTTTAGGTTTTCTTGTTTTTAATTTTTACTCTTCAGCCTGTCCCTTGCTCTTTTTGTGCTTTATTCCATGATATAGAATGTGGCGCAGCTCTTTCCAAAAACCATTCTTAACGTCTGTGCTATAATGCCACATCTCATTCTAACAAAACCTCTATGGTTTTAGTGGCCAAGTCCTAGACCATGTATTCCATGTCAATAATTGAACATTTCACTTTTCAAGAAAACCAGGCATGTAACCATGGTTTGTAAGTATCTCATAAAGCATATCTTGAGATGTGTTTTTTTAACCAAGCTTTTTTGCACATTATCTCATTTCTCCTGAATATTATTTTCTGTTCGATGACACCATCAGTGTACTGCTTACTTTGAAATTGATCTCTCTAGCTCTTTTAAATTTTTCTATATTTGTTTTTTGTTGTTGTTTATGTGCATTCCTTAAGTCTCTCTACTTCAGGATTTTAATTTAGTGTCTTACTAGATGTGCCATTGTACTAGCATCATTTTCATATCAATTTTTATTAAAGTCAACCTCCTAGATATAGGATTGTTGTAAAAGCAACCCCGCATGGCAGCTGTCTGGAGCTCTGGTTTCCAATAATGATGAACTAAAATTATCGAGAACGCTTACGGTTGCCACACACTGAGTTAAGTGCTTTATTTATGTAGATTGTCTTAACAAATCCTCCCAATAGCAATAAGAACCACGCACTATTTTAAATCACCATTTTACAAATAGGACAACTGTGGTTTAAAGAGGTTAAATAGTTGCACAAGTTTATACAGAAATGACAAGAGTCTTAGGACCCATTGTTTCCAAAGCCCTGTTCTCTTAACTTGTACCCTAAATTGCCTCTAAATTCACAACTCCTGTGCATTTCTGCTTGGTTTCAGTGGAATAATGCTGTACCTAAGAGACCAGTGGGAGTTTGTCTTGAACTCCACAAGGATGTTTTTTCTTTACGGTTTCCAAGAAGAGTGATAAAAACCAGGGAAAAAAAATGTTTCCTAGAATCATCAAATATCAGGAGGTTCCAGGAAGTTGGTCTCTGACCAGCATTAGTAATCTGTTAACAATTAGGCAGCAACAGGGTTAAACGAGTTTTTAACTCTACAGAAGTATTTAAAAAATTAGGAGTTTCACGGGACGGGGGCACCTCCGAGTTTTTGCAAGGAAGATTTGCGAGTCTTACCTTTTGTTTTTGTCTGGGCATTAGATGTGTTGTAATGGAAAAGACAAGGGAAAACATTTCAACTGCCACTGGCTCATGTTCAGAAATCATGCCTCTTCTGCATATCAGCAGCTGTTAAAAAAAACATGTTTTGCTCTTTATGGCACAGGTCATAAAGCATCAAACACACTGAAATGCCTTAGCATGTCTTCTGAGTTTAAAAAAAAGGCAGCCTTACCTTGTCTGAAAAATGTTTACATCACAGATGATTTTGCTTTTGAGGTTCCAGACAGGTGACTACCTGCCAGAACAGACCTAACTCATCCAAATCTTTGTTTGCAGCAAACGGTGGGAGGGATGTTTGGTAGGAGAGAAATGCTGATGGAGTTGGACCCAGAGCCCCGCTGGGGAGCAGAAATCCTTTCCACGCCCTGTACTTTGACGAACCTCTTCTTGCTTTGCTGCCTGTGTACAAGAAAACAGTTTTTCTAAATAGCTATATTTAGATTAGAACTTGGCCTAACAGAGGTTCTAACACGGTGTACTGATTAAACCAAATTTAGATTAAAACAGACAGACAGCAATACAAACAAACAAACAGGCATCCTCCTCTGAAACGTCCCATTTCTTAGCGTGGAAAAACAAAATCTCTGTATGAATTTTGGAAAAGTTTGCTCTAACCCCAAATAGAACAAAGAGCCTTTCGGAAACAGAGATTTGTTAGCTATTTCGTGGGGATAAATGAAAAGCAGGAGTTTAAAAAAATACATGGATTTGCTTTGGCGGGGAGACCATGAGCTGAGACCAAGTGCCTTGATCTGGGGAGTGGAGCAGTGACCCTGAGTCATTTGGGGGTCACCGCAATTGAGAATCAAGAAACCTTGCCTGGGGATGTGTTGTCACACCACATCCCTCCGGCCCCGTTTGCCGGATGCTAACGCAGTTGGAGGAGAGTGGATTATGCCCAAGGAATGGAAGAATCTTCTCACTGATACTCAGACATGGATGTTATTTTCTGGTTCCTTTTACAAAGGCAGATGATCGGATTCAAGGAAGGAAAGTGGAGAGCAGGGACAAGTGTAAGCTGTCATGGCGATCTTTCTCCTTTAATCTTTTAACTGCATTACCTTATTTTCTATAGAAGATGTAGTTCCTCAAAAGCAGCGTGCTATTGGGTTTTTTGAAATTTTAGTATTTTTGATAAATGTATCATGCTTAAAGTGTTTAAAAAGGAGTCCTTTAAAAAAGTAAATGGCATCTTCTAATTTAATTATTTAACAAGTAGTAGGTCTCTGCATTGGGTTTATTAATACTTGGTGCCCTTGTATGATACAAGGCCAAAATAAACATGGCAGAGATGGTGAATTACTGGTTTATCTATATAATTAATTGTAACTTGCTGGATAATAAAACAGAAATTGACTTTTGACATCACCAATTCCAGGTGTGTTGTATTAAAATAGGAAAGCTTTAAAATTTCTCCTGGTGTTGTGTTCACGAGACTCTAAGATGCTTTGTTCTGCTGTTTACTTGTTCTGAGTCACAGTAGAATACTGCCCGTTTTAAGTGGATCCAAGACGTACAGTCTGGAATTTGGAATGCAGGCCGTAAGGGAGGTATGTTTAGGATAATTTCTAAGTTTAAAACAAAGGATTAGCATCCTAAATAAAGATCCTGTTTTGCAATATCTCTCGATTGTGTGCTTAATTGTAGTGGCTTAGTAAATGCCCTCGTGATCCTCCTCTAACGTAATAAGGGCGCTAGTATTTGATGCTGTGATCAACGTGACCCGGTGGGTGGCTCTAGGGAGAGGGCGCCAGGGCAGGAATGGATACAGTTTTGGCCTTTCAGCACAGAAGCTAAAGCACGGCTGTTAACTGCCAGTCATCATAGACCTTTGGACAAGCTGACCTTTGACACTGCTTAGGAAACGTCTTCACCTGCCTCCCTCTCTGGCTGTGCTTAATTCCCTGCTCCATCTAGATTCGGACACAACCTCTAGCTCTCTTTCTAGCCCTGGTCCCTTGACTGTCAGCTTACTCACAGTAAATCCAGTTGAACTTTAGAGCTAAGACTCCCATCTTGTTTTCTCTCTACTCTCCCCTTCATCTTCTTTCAACATAGGGGCTCATTAGATCAAAGCTCTTACCTGTGCCTTGATCTCACCCTGCCCATTCCCTTTCGGAGTTCTCCCTCAAATTCAGCTTGTCCTCCAAAGACAAGTCTTTACACATACCTGGGGTACCCTGTGACATGACACACACGCCCACGTGTGCCCACACACACTCTTCCTCTGAAAGCTCCTCCTCCAGGTTTCTGCACCCTCCAGTCTTGTCTGGGAGAAGGGGAGCTGGACTGGCTTAACCAAGAACTGTCCTTGGGTCTGGACAAGAGACTTGCCTAGAAGCCCTCACCCAAGATGAAGGGAGTTGTCAGTACTGGTAGATCCGTGCAGGAGAACTGTGGCCTGAATTCCAGGAGCAGAGTTAGTAGAAACATCGAATCCAGGAGGCACCAGGAGCGGCAGCAGAAGAGAACCAGGCAGCTGAAACAAAGCAGTATTCGGGGAGGAGGGAGGGACTGCTGAAGCAGACAGGTCTTAGGTTTGTTTTATGGGCTACAGAAATGCGGCATATATGAGTAGGTCAATGAACATAGATCCTGGCTAGCACTCTATTCCTCCGGTTCCCTTGATCATCAAGTTTCACGAGCGAATTGACTATAGCTTTCACTACTCTTTATAATGCCCACTCTCTCCTTACTGGCCTGTGAGCCGGAAATCCCCTCTCAATTTGTTAAAAGCCAGAGGGGAGGCTGGTTGTTATTCCCTGTATTCATGTCCTAGGGATGTAATAAGATACCACAGACTGGGTGGCCTAAACAACAGAAATGTATTTTCTCACCGTTCTGGAGCCTGGAAGTCCAAGATCAAGGTACTAGCAGGGTTGGTTTCCCCTCTGGCCTCTCTCCTTGGCTTGTAGATGGCTGCCTTCTTGCTGTGTCCTCACATGGTCTTTCCTCTGTACTTGTCTGTGTCCAAATTTCCTCTTCCTATGAGGACACCGGTTAGATCAGGTTATGGCCCACCCTAATGGCCTCACTTAACTTCATCACTTCTTTAAAGTCCCTGTCTCCAAAGACACATTCTGAGACACTGGTGGGGTTAGGGCTTTTTTTTTTTTTCTTTTTTTTTGCATTACGCGGGCCTCTCACTGTTGTGGCCTCTCCCGTTGCGCCCAGCCGCTCCGCGGCATGTGGGATCCTCCCGGACCGGGGCACGAACCCGTGTGCCCTGCATCGGCAGGCGGACTCTCAACCACTGCGCCACCAGGGAAGCCCTTCTCTGTACTTTCTTAGGCTCAGGAGTTGGGACCCTCATGGACCTCCCTCTGTAGTGTCTCCCTTACACTGCCTCACTCACCCATCCACAGTGTCTTGCCTATTACTTCAGTCTTGCTCAGGCCCTCACCACCATGTTATTCTTGGCTCATTGCAAAAGCTTCTTAGCTCATCTCTTCTCTTCCAGATTCCACACAGTGTCTCCAAAACACTTATTGAAACTTTATGTTCAATATGTTTCCTCCCCATTTATTCTTTTGCCTGGAAGTCTAGTCTTTATAGTCTTGTTTGCCATTTTACCTTTCTCTCCTTCCTTCCTGGTCAGTGCCTGGTACATTAATATTTGTTCAATCACCATTTGTTGGATAGTGGTTGGTCTATTCAGAGCCCCTAAGTGTGTCATCGTGCTTGCTGTGCCTTAGCTCACTTCATCTGTGTCCTCCCACGCCAGCTATAGAAATTCTTCCCATATTTCCAAATCCAGATCAAATCATCCATGAGCAAAACTGCTATACGTAGACTATTTGTCCTCTGAAATTCTCAAGCCCTTAGCATTTGGGTTGAACACTTATTAATCACTCTTTCATACTATTAATTTTCTTTACATATCTTATTAACCTAGATTGTAATTTCTTTGAAGGTAGAAACTATATCTCTGCTTAAGGATAAGTCAGTTACTCAGAATTCAGTTGTAAGTCATTTAATAGTACCTCTCACTCAACCTAGGACATAGATTTTTGGCAATATCCAGTTTTTGTTTGTTTGATTTAGGAATACAAATGTGGATGTGTCAATTTTCTTTTTTTTTTTAAATTGAAGTATAGTTGATATATAATGTTGTGTTAGTTTCAGGTGTACAGCAAAGTGATTCAGTTTTTTATATATATATATATATGGGTCCCCAACCCCTGGGCCACGGACCGGCCTGCTAGGAACCAGGTCACACAGCAGGAGGTGAGTGGCAGGCGAGCGAGCAAAGCTTCATCTGTATTTAGAGCCACTCCCCATCGCTCGCATTACCGCCTGAGCTCCTCCTCCTGTCAGATCTGCAGCGGCGTTACAGTCTCACAGGAGCGCGAACCCTACTGCTGTGGACTGCGCATGCGAGGGGTCTAGGTTGCGCGCTCCGTATGAGAATCTAACGCCTGATGATCTGAGGTGGAGCTGAGGGGGTGACGCTAGCGCTGGGAAGCAGCTGCAAATACAGATTATCATTAGCAGAGAGGTTTGACTGCACAGAGACCCTAATAAATCAGTTGCTTACAGACTCATATCAAAACCCTATCAGTGAGTGGCAAGTGACAATTTAGCTGCATCTGGTGGCAGGCTCTAAGTCAGAATCTGACACTTATTTTAGTCTGCGTGAGGCCCACCCATTATTTTATTTACCACTCTGTCCACGCCTCCTTCCCGCACTGTACGCTCGTCTCAGTCACAGTTGTGGTAAGCCCACAAGCTACCACTAGCCACAATGAGTAAAAAACAAACGTTGCTAGAGAGTCTCTTTGAAAAGGGGGAAAGACCCAATGATGAGACAGCAGAAGACTCTAAGACTGGCAACAGAAAGAAAGCTGCAATTAAAAGAAAATAACAAGAGTCTTACTTCAATTACAGGTTCATTGCAGCACGTGATTCGCATTCTCCAAGACCCCTTCGTATAATATCCAATGAAGCCATGAAACCTTCAAAACTGCTTCGCCACGTGGCCCTGCATTAAAAGACAAGCCTTTGGAGTTTTTCAAAAGAAAACAACGTGAACACAAAGAACAGAAGCAATTATTGAAGGCCACCACTTCATCACATGTGTCTGCCCTGAGAGCATCGTTCTTAGCGGCTAACCGCGTTGCTAAAGCTAAGAAACCCTTTACTGTTGGTGAAGAGTGGACCCTGCCTGCTGCTAAGGACATTTGTCGTGAACTTTTAGGAGAGGCTGCAGTTCAAAAGGTGGCCTGTGTTCCTCTTTCGGCTGGCACCGTAACTAGAAGAATTGTTGAACTAGCAGAGGATACTGAGGCACAATTGTTAGAGAGGATTAATGAGTCACTGAGGTATGCAATCCAGGTTGACGAGTCTACCGATGTTGACAGCAAGGCAGCAATGCTTGTTTAGTGCGTTATATTTTTCAGGAGGATGCACATGAGGATGTGCTATGTGCACTTTTGTTGCCAAGCAACACCACAGCTGCAGAACTACTCAAGCCTTTGAATGACTACATATCAGGAAAACGGAATTGGTCATTTTGGGTCAGTATATGCACGGACAGAGTGGCTGCCATGACGGGATGGCTTTCCGGTTTCACTACTTGGGTCAAGAGGTCGCTTCTGCATGTGAGTCTACACACTGTGTCATCCATAGAGAAATGCTGGCTAGCCGAAAAATGTCACCTGAACAACATTTTGCAGGATGTGATTAAAATTATCAACCACATTAAAGTACATGCCCTTAACTCACGTCTGTTCACGCAGCTCTGTGAGGAGATGGACGCAGAGCCCACACGTCTTCTCCTATACACAGAAGTGAAAAGGCTTTCTAAAGGTAGATCACTGGCCAGAGTTTCTGAGTCACGAGAGCCGCTCCAGAGATTTCTTTTAGAAAAACAGTCACCACTGGCAGCGCATTTCAGTGACACAGAATGGGTCGCAACACTTGCTTACTTGTGTGACATAGTCAACCTGCTCAATGAGCTCAATCTGTCACTTCAGGGGAGAACGACAACTGTGTTCAAGTCAGCAGATAAATTTGCTGCCTTCAAAGCCAAACTGGAATTACGGGGGCGACGAGTGAACATTGGGATTTTTGACATGTTTCAAACATTAGCAGAGATTTTGAAAGAGACTGAGCCAGGACCTTCTTTTTCCCAGCTAGTGCATGACCACCTAGCCCAGCTTTCAGAAGAGTTTGAGCATTACGTCCCAACCACAAAAGACTCCCGAACTGGGAAGGAAAGGATCCGTGACCCATTTGTGAATAAGCCAGGTGAGTTGACTTTGTCCGTGCTAGAAGAGGATCAACTGCTTGAGATTGCAAATGACAGTGGCCTTAAAAGGATGTTTGAGACAACTTCAAGTCTCCATACGTTCTGGATTAAAGTCAAGGCGGAGTATCCTGAGGGGGCCACAAAAGCACTGAAAAGCCTGCTTCCATTTCCAACATCCTATCTTTGTGAAGCAGGGTTTTCTGCAGTGACAGCAACCAAAACAAGATTACGGAGTAGACTGGACGTAAGCAAACCACTTCGGGTGTCACTGTCTCCCATTACCCCCAGATGGGACAATTTAGTTGCAGGAAAACAAGCTCAGGGATTCCACTGATTCTGCATTGTGGTGAGTTGTATAATTATTTCATTACATATTACAAAGTAATGATAATAGAAATAAAGTGCACAATAAATGTAATGAGCTTGAATCATCCTGAAACCATCTCCCACCCGCCCTGCCGTCACACTGTCCGTTGAAAAATTGTCTTCATGAAACTGGTCCCTCGTGCCAAAAAGTTTGGGGACTGGTGTATATATATATATATTCTTTTTCAGATTCCTTTCCATTATAGATGATTACAAGATATTGAGTATAGTTCCCTGTGCTATGTAGTAGGTTCTTGTTTATCTGTTTTATATATAGTAGTGTGTATCTGTTAATCCCCAACTCCTAATTTATCCTCCCCTTCTGTTCCCCTTTGGTAACCATAAGTTTGTTTTCTACGTCTGTGACTCTATTTCTGTTTTGTAAATAAGTTCATTGTATCATTTTTTTTTTTAGATTCCACACATAAGTAACATCATATGATATCTGTCTTTCTTTGTCTGACTTACATCACTTAGTATGATAATCTCTAGAATCTCTAGGTCCGTTCCTGTTGCTGCAAATAGCGTTATTTCATTCTTTTTTTATGGCTGAGTAATATTTCATTGTGTGTGTGTGTGTGTGTGTGTGTGTGTGTATATATATCCACATATATATGATGTATCACATCTTCTTTATCCATTCAACTGTAGCTAGACACTTACGTTGCTTCCATGTCTTGGCTATTGCAAATAGAACTGTACAAAAGTCTTTTCCAGATATATGCCCAGGGGTGGGATTGCTGGATCATATGGTAGTTCTATTTTTAGTTTTTTGAGGAAACTCCATACCATTTTCCATAGTGGTTGCACCAATTTACATTCCACCAACAGCGTAGGAGGGTTCCCTTTTCTCCATGTTCTTCCAGCATTTATTATTTGTAGACTTTTTGATGATGGCCATCTGACAGGTGTGAGTTGATGCCTCACTGTAGTTTTGTCTGCATTTCTCTAATAATTAGCGATGTTGAGCATCTTTTCATATGCCTGTGTTTAAAATGATCTGGACATGGCAGAGAGAGAGTATGGATGTTGGAGTCAAATGGACTTAGGTCTCAGTCCAGATTCTACTACTTGATAGTTACATGATCCATGGCAAGTGACTTAATCTCTATGCACTTTAGTTTTTAACTCATCTGCAAAAATGGAAATTTTTTACTAACTTTTAGTAAAAAATGGAATTTTACTAGACTTTTCTGTATATGAACTGAATTTAAAAACATCTGAAACTGTGCTGATATAACTAGTATGCCATACATGTAAGTTTCCCTTTTTTTCTTGTGGTTGGCAGAATAATGTTCTAAAGATGTCCATGTCTTAATCCCCAGAACCTTTGAATGTGTTATGCTCTAAGGCAAGAGAAGAATTAAGGTGCAGATGAAATTAACATTGTTGGGCTTCCCTGGTGGCACAGTGGTTGAGAGTCTGCCTGCCGATTCAGGGGACACAGGTTCGTGCCCCGGTCCGGGAAGACCCCACATGCCGCGGAGCGGCTGGGCCCGTGAGCCATGGCCGCTGAGCCTGCGTGTCCAGAGCCTGTGGTCCGCAACGGGAGAGGCCACAACGGTGAGAGGCCCGCGTACCGCAAAGAAAAAAAAATAATAATAAAAAATAAATAAAATTAACATTGTTAATTGGCTGTCCTTGCAATAGCAGAGATTATCCAGGATTATCTGTGTAAGGCCAATGTCCTCAAAGAGAAGAAGAGAGACAGAGAGAAGAGGACTCAAAGTCAGAGAAAATAATGTGATATATGAAGGAGAAGGAGGTGATGATAGAAGCAGAGGTCAGAGTGATTTGATATGAGAGGGACACAGTCTTCCACTGCTGGCTGTGAAGGTGGACGGAGGCCAGAACACAAGGAACGTGGGCAGCCTGTAGAAGCTGGAAAAGGGAAATAAAATAGATTCTCCTCTAGAGCCTTCAAAAGTAACACAGCCCTGCCAATGCCTTGATTTTAGTTAAGTGAGAAGCATTTCAGACTTCTGAACTCCAGAACTGTGAGAATAAATTCGTGTGGTTTTCAGCCACTGTTTGTGGTAATTTGTTACAGCAACAGTAGGAAAATAATACATTTTTCTTCCCTTCCCTGAGATTTTGTGCTTGAGCTACTTTTCTCAGGAAGAAATTAGAAGAGAGTCACTTACTGTGTCAGTCACTTAGTAGTTCCTTCATAGTTGTTTGTTGAATAAAGGAATAAATGAACAGGAAGCCACCTGCTTATGAGGTAGCCTGTTCCATTGTTCTGATTGATACGAACTTCAATCTTTTATTAAATCAAAATTAGGCTGTGATTCCTGACTGAATAACTGACTGAAAGAGTAAATTCCATACTGTCTTCTCTGTGCCTAAAAGCTGTGTGTTTATTTCATGTATATTTTCTAGGATCACAAGCCAAAGAAAACCACAAGGTTTGCTGAGATCCAGTTCTCTCATAATAATTGAACTAGGTTAAGAATCAGAGAACATAGGGACTTCTGTTAGGTATTATGTTAGTGATTTAAAATGAAATCTTTGGGTACCAATGGTATAATTACTATATGCAAAGCCCTGGACCACACACAAAAGGAAAGGCAAAGTCAAATTTAAGGCACCTTTCTTGGATTATATTGAGACAACCAAGACGCAAAGATCATGCAAGAGCTAGAGGGTAAATGCAAAAATGTAGTGGACACTTGAGAAGTATGTTTAAGTAGATGTTTAATAAGATGATTAACTGACCAGTGACTGATGGAGAAAATGATCAACTTTCAGAACATGAGGCCACATTGCAGGAGACTCCATCCTGGTCTTGAAGGGTGCGTCAATCACTGTGAATGGAATTTCTACTGTTGGGGAGCTTAAGGTCCATCCTTCCAGCTCTTGGGAGACTTTATGGACCTCCATGATGAACCTCAAGCTTGTCTAGGGCTTGGCCTGTTTGTGGAAGGACTAAATGAAGAGCCCTTCATAGAATAGGTGGAGTGTCTGGAAGCTTGAGATTTAAATGATAAGTAATTTATCTTTGGCTACAAAATGCTCATTTAGGACAATGCTAGATGAGGGAGCACCATGTCCAAGAGGAAAGTCTCCAATCAGCAGGAGAAAAATAATGGGTCACTCAGAACTCTCCTTCGTAATAGGGCCCCTCTGTTCCCATCTCTTATGCTTTCTCAGAACCGTTAACCTAGCTTGTGTGACCTAGTGTGCTACTGACCTACACCGTACGCTTTCCTTCAGCTGAGCTGTGAGCCTTCTCATCCAACCTCGGATTTTACTAGCACTCCGCCCGTCACTCTGGTTACTCTCCCACCTCTTCCTCTACCCATCCTAACCGGCTGAGAGTAACTCTCCCAAACTGAATCTTCTATGTCTTTCATCAGTCAAACCGCAAAAGTTGAACTCACTAAAAATTACCTGGAATAACATGCCAACATACTAACACACGGTTCATTTTACAAAATGCAAAAGAGCTATTTTACATAAATACTCAATGCCTATTCTTATAAATGCCTTCATTACATATTTTCCTCTGAGACGGAGTTCCATAGAGCTCCTACTGTTTCTTCCAATCAGTAATCATTAGTGTTCTGTAGCATTTCCTTGACAAAGAACATTTAAGGGCGACAACAACGTCACTGGGGGCAGAACGTCGAAGTTTGGAAGCTATGTGAAAACCAGCGATTCTGGGATTAAGCATTTAGCTGGTCTCATGACTGGGTACCATAGTTCTTAGTCTTTAGGACAAAGATTATCAACACAGATGAGCTCTAAGAGCATCATTTGTTCTTTTGCTCTTTTGCTGTAGTGCAATTCAGGAAGCACTAGCTTCAGTTCAAAATTTAATTTATATTTGTAAAATTATAGATTTTCCGTGGGTTACTAGAAGCTTAACAGACATGGAAAAAGACACCATTTAACTAAAAAGCTATTATTTAAATGTCAGTGATGAAATCCTTGACTTGAAATCCAGAAGGCTTTTCTCAGCTTTTATTAATAAAAATAATAATAATAGTTTCTATGTATAGCATTTTACTGTCCACAGACTTGTAAGTAAATTCTTTGATAGTCCTGAATTTCTGTGTGTGTTCCTGTACAATGATACTTATCTTCCTGTATTTGATTGTCTGTTCTTTGAATTCCTTGAGGGCTGAAACTGTCTCTTCCCATCAGCTACCAAAATTCCCAGGTCATAGCTGTGATTCACTGCTGTTGAATGAATAAAGGGATGAATCCCACATCTTTTACCGTTGCTCCTTTCTCTCTTCTTGAAATTTTCTTCCTCCTTGGGTTCCATCATGACACACTTCCCTGGCTCTCCCGCCATCATTTTGGACCATGCTCCCTTCATTGTCCTCACTAGCTTTCATTCCTTTCCTCTGACTCTAAAATTCTGTGCTCATCCCCCTTCTCTTGCTACCCGCTCTTCCTTGAGTGTTTCATTCACTAGCCATTCTTTGTGTGTCACCTCTGGATCTGTAACTCCCATGTTATTTCCAACCTTGACTGCTCACCTGAGTTCCAGTTTGGCACCTCTAAGGTGTAACTTCTGACACCAAGAAAATTATATGTCAGAAACAAAAGAATATAGTATGTCAGAAGCAAAGCCCACCGTTCTATCATTCAAGCCATTCAAAATTTTATCATAAAAATTCCTGATTTCTTTAACGCCATTAGTAGTCTACATGTCACCCAGTCTCAAAACCGTGAGTTCAATTTTTATTCATTTTTCTCCTTCCCAACTTCATCCAGCCAGCTAGCTATAAGTCCCCTCACCTGAGCCGTATCAGTGTTTTTCACATTGGAATGGAACATTTTGATCTTTCCATTTTAAACCTGTCATTTAGATCCCACTCTTTTTTGCCTAATCTGTAAGAGATCAAGAGCATTGAGACCAACAACATTACATTTGTGGAGAAGAGAACCCATGGACATTTTTGAAGTGAGATTTCTGAGCTTTTAAAAGATTTTGACAATTTGGCAATGCCAATGATTTTTTTCCCTCACAAATTTCTAATTTATTACCAGAGAAATAATACAAACCATCAATCTATTCTTATAAATCATAACAAACATTCTCAGTAGAGTAACTAATGGAAAATAAAATTAGCCAGTGCTAAAAGGTACATGGTAAATTTTTATATTTCTAACAAATAGATGGAAAAATCAAATCTTCTCTATACAATTCTTTTGATCCTTAAAAATGTGACCTGGGTAAGTTGAACTTGGTAGAATTACTGGCCACAATAGAAAACTCACATTAAGAGAATCTGAAAGGGTAAAATTTTTATTGAAAACAAAACAGAAAAACTAAAACCAAACAAACATCCAAAAATAATGACTGATAGGTCAATAATTGGTTTGAAACTCTGTCTGGGGAAAAAGAATTTATCTTAAGACAATTTCAGTGAAATAAGAATAAAAGTGAAAAAATTAGGAGCAGTTTATCTTCTCTATTCATAAAATTGATCAAGGAATTAAGGTGGCTTAAAGAGTTATGCTCTGGAGACCTCTTTCCCTTTGAAAATCTTCCAGTTATTAGATATTCTGATAATACTTGTGTTCAGAATGTCCTCAAGGTGAACGTATCGATGTGAAAATATTTACTGTATCAAAATGGCGTGATCAAACAGCATGAAAAAATATTCCTCCATTTTCCCCTGCTCACTGATGCCATGTGGATAAGGACTTTCCTTTATTTCAGAAACAGGCTTTTGTTCAGTGTCCCTGCCACGGATTCCATAGCTCTCAGACTTCCCCAACAGGATGTAGCTAGTGTTATGCGAGCATTTTCAAGGCTAGTTCTCATTCTGTGTTGATGTTTAGCGCTGTAATTTTTTGCACAGCCTCTAACTCAGTACCTGGGACATCACAAGTGCTCAGGGATTGTTTTATCCTTTCCTGTTCCTGCATCTTTCCTAAAGCTCAAACTCCTTAGCCTGGTTTTGAAGATGAGTGCTCAATCTATTTAATTACTCTCTACCATGCTAGTTTTTTCTTCCTCTCTTTTTGCATACCCTACCCTCCAGAAAATCTGCTCACTGCCCCTACCACACTTTCCTGTTACTTTGCTTTCCTCAAGCAGGTAGCTCCTTCCAGTTTGTCTTCCTCCCCATCTTTGTGGATCTGAATCTTTTCTGTTCTGTGCATCTGACTTCAGTGCCACCTCCTCAGAGAAAACTTCTATCTTCTGCTTAACAAATATGAGGTGTATCTTCTGGTGACCACCCCAGAACTTTCTTTTTACTTTGCTGGGATTCGCTCATTTTCTCTTCCCTCTCCAGTAGAACACTTAAGTTCTGTAATGGTAGGGATTATTCTGAAATCTTTCTGAAATCTGAACAGGGCTGGTGTGTTTCCTTACAAATGTTAGGTTTTATTAACTATTTGCTGCCCAACTGTGTGAAGATGAGAGGTGACAATACGTTTTTGTGGAGACCAACCTGATGAGAATTGTGGCTCTGCTGTAAAATAAGCCTTTTATTCAACTCTAGTCCCAGTGGTGGGAGACAGGTTACTGGCAATGAATTAGGAATTATTAAAATGTAAAATATTCTTGCAAATACTTCTAGACTCTCATTTTTTTCTTCTCCTATGTCTCCATCCAAAATACTTTCCTTACTAACTATGCATTTGGAAAATTTAAATGCATTGTATTCTTATCTCTGTTTATATATTTTCCTCTTTCTTTGGGAAATTCACATTCAGAAGTTTAGAGAGAGGGCCTGATAGTGGGAGAAATGTCCTTCCTGCGGAAAAGGTTTGATACTGACCCTGCGATGCTCTTGGTTGGCACGTGCTTAAAGATAGCAGTGTTTCTAACCACCACACAGGTGTCTGAAGTCCATTTGCTACAAAACATTGCTGACACTCCTATTAGTCAGAAGCCAATTTTAGAACTTTAAATTTTGATTAAAATTGAAATTTCTCTGTTTGGCAAGGTTCAGTGTATTCACTTGCTTGTATTTTTGTCCAAAGTTGGTCCAAGTTAGTCTCTGCTTGGTTACTGTATCATGGGGCTTTAGGCAATTTCTTGACTTCTCATTGATTACATATTTTCAAAGATTCTACAGCATTTTTATATTCAAGAAGGAAGGTAAACATAGCCATACTTTTTGAAAGCCCTGGGACCATTTGCTTGTTTCTGGTCCTTATTACAAAGAGCCTTGGTAATGATGTGCTGCCATTAAAAAGTCACAAGATACTTTGTTCCCATATGAGCTAATGAATTACCAATGATTTCTCCTTAATCCAGAACATGATTTTGTTATTATCTATAAGTTTAAATAAGAGTAGAGATTAAGCATGTCAAAATTATCTCACCAGCTCAAATAATTGTTAAAAGAACATCAGACAGTAAGGATGAAGTCACCTCCACGTGTGTGTCTGAGTCTGTGATGAGCGAGGGAATGGCGCTGGCAAAGAAAGTAACAAAAACAGCTTCGTCACTTGGCTTCCGGTCAATGTCTCAGCCATATGAACTTTTCAGATACCTACAGAGAGGTTTAAATGCAATTGCTAGTTTCCTGGCAAAGTAAGTATATTTCCAGTCTGATGAGAAAAAATGATATATCAGAACTTTGCAGATTTGAACAAGTTCTCAAGATTTCTAACCTACTTTTACAGGAAGCAGTTTTCTCTCAAGTTTCAGACGCTTGAAAATTTTCCTCCCCCAAAGAATGTAGCTATATTAATAAAAGAGCCATTTTCTCTTTAAGTACAAACCATCCTGTAGATTGGTGGTAGGCATTTTGATTATTTTCCTCCTGTTAATTAACACGTAGAAATCAATTAGGTTTGCTTCTGTAATTTTCATTTAGAATAGAGCATTAAGTTTAACAGATGATCAATCTCATTACTTGCGCTAAGAGGTTTCTTGTAGCTAGTACCCAGCCACCTGCTCGCAAGCATTTGTATATGGAGTTCCATGCTTCTGTTCCCGAAAGCAGACCCCAACACCATCTGCATCAGAATCACCTGAGATGCTTGTTAAATATGCATATCACTGGTTTTCACCGAGGTCTGCTGAGTGTGGCCAGGGAATGTTAACCTTAATGAGCACTCTTAGTGAATCTGATGTACACCAATATTTGAGAAATAATGGATTAGATGCTTTCAGGCAATCAGCATGGATTCACATGGCAATGAACTACGGGCATACAAATTATCAGTGTCAATAAGTAGGATTAGCCAAGCATTCCTGTGTATATAAGAAGTCAGAATACTCTTGTCTTTGACATAAATAGAAGGGCTTGGTCATTTGGTTTGTTACCATTGAAATGGACACATACTCTTTCTAATTCAAAGGAAAGTATAAATGTGTATTTGTAAATCTCAGAAATGCATGTGGAAAATACGACTCTTCATCTTTTAACCTTATGCATAAAAGAGTAAAACAGACAAAATGGACTCAAGTCCTTTTTGCTTGATACTCTTTTTTCTTTTAAAATAAAAGATAGAAGTCAGAGAATTACAGAATAATTCCCTTCTTTTACAAAGAAGGGAAGGTACAAATAATTATACAATTAAAACAGATTATAGATTTAATGCAACTAGAACCTATTTAGTATCTGTTCTGTGATCAGAACTATCTTAGGTCCCAGGAAATCAAAGATAAAAATTCACTGACTCGGGCTTCCCTGGTGGCGCAGTGGTTGAGAATCCTCCTGCCGATGCAGGGGACATGGGTTCGTGCCCCATTCCGGGAGGATCCCACATGCCGCGGAGCGGCTGGGCCCGTGAGCCATGGCCGCTGAGCCTGCGCGTCCGGAGCCTGTGCTCCTCAACGGGAGAGGCCACAACAGTGAGAGGCCCGTGTACAACAACAACAACAACAACAACAACAACAACAAAATTCACTGACTCCATGGAAGAACCATAAGTGCATATTACTAAGTGAAAGAAGCCAATCTGAAAAGGCTACGTGCTGTATCATTCCAACTATATGATGTGCTACAAAAGGTATAACAAGACAGTAAAAATATCAGTGATTGTGATGTGTTCGTGGGATCAACAGGCAGAGCACAGAGAATTTTTTGTAAAACTATGCTGCATGACACTGTAATGTGGATACATGTCATTATATATCTGTCAGAAACCACAGAATGTTCAGCACCAAGAATGATCCTTAAGGTAAACTACGGGCTTTGGGTGATAATGAGGTGTCAATGTAGGCTCATTGATTGTAACAAATATACCATCGTGGTTTGAGATGTTGACAGTGGAGCGAGCTGTGTGTGGTGTGGGTAGTGGGTATATGGGAAATCTCTGTACTTTGTGCTCAGTTTCGCTGAGAACCTAAAACTGTTCTAATAAAGTCTACTGAAAAAAGTTACCGACGTTCCCTGGAGGACACTAAGAGTCTGATGGCTGGGGTTGATGCTGAAACACCCACTAGGGACCACAGTCATAAGGGCCACAGAAGAAGGTCTCAAACTGAGTTTGAGGTGTTTCTGGGACATCAATCCATTCAACTAAGCCCCTTTTAGATGGCTGCCCTGGGCTAGGTACCAGGACTCAGCAGTGAACAAGACAGCTGTAGCCCCCATCCTTGCAGGGCTTAGTGTTAGTGGGTGAGGAAGGCTTCAAACAATAACTACGGATATAATTCCTGTTATGAAAGAGGAGGTATAGCTGGTTAGACAGAAGAGGTCTAGGATGGAGACAGTTTTTTTGTGATTTTCTTTTTCTTTTACTTTTTAAAATTCCATGGTGCTTTACAATTTTCAAAAGTTTCCACACATGATTTCACATAATCCCATAATAACCCTTTTAAAAATCCCCTATCCCTATATTGTCCCTCCCCCTTTCCCTCTCCCCACTGGTGACCATTAGTTTGTTCTTTATATAGGATGGAGACAGTTTTGAAAGCCATTAGTATATAGGCTAGAGTTGATATCATAAAGGCAAATGAGGTGGCCGAGACAGAAAAGATGATAAATGAAAAGAGGAGAGGGTTGCAGAAAGAAAATTGGGCGTCCAGATCTTAAAGGGACAGCAAAAGAGCCTAGGAAGGAATGGTCAGAGAATCACAGAGGGAGACAGTGATGTTTAGAATCAGAGGAGGAATTTCAAAAAGAATGACGTGGTCAGGACATGCTACGGAAAGCTGAAAGGAGATAAAGTCTCAGAGATGTCTTTGGCTCTTGTGATGTGGTAGGCTTTCACGATGCTTGTGAGAGCTGCCAGAGTGAATTGGCAGGGGCTGAGGGCTCACTGGAGTGTGTCGAGGGTGAAGGAGACGTTATAAGACAACTGAAGATGACATCTTCTAGATGCTTGGTCCAGGAGGGAATGAGAGAGAGAGAAACAAATGGACACAGGATAAAAGGCAGGTCCTTGAAAATGGGAGGCATTTGAACACATCTAGTGAGGAAGGAAAAGAAACTAGTAGAGAGGAGAAGTTGAAAAATAAGTAGAGAAGGGCTACATTATGGAACAAGGTCCTGACAGAAGGGCACGGGGTCCACTGATTGATAGGTCTCAAGTTAACTGTAAACAAGCGGAAGGTGATTTTTCCCTTCAAAACTAAGTGGAAGGAGGTAAGGGTGTGTATGGAGGCATGTAGGCAAGGAAAGGGAGGCTGGGAAGTACCTCAGGGAAAGAGATAACTGAAACAGAAATTCAAAGGTAAGCAAAATTTTTGATGTCATCAAAACTGTCAGTCTTGGTCGGTTTAATATTTAAATCCCATAATACATTATCTCACACTTAAAATTTTAGCTTATCAGATTAAAAAGACAAAAAAATTTTGGCTCCAATGTGAAGTGGATGTCAAACATAAAAAATGGATTTGTTTTTTAAAAGTCCTCCCTAGGGCTTTATATTTAAGTGAGGCAAGGGCCTGTGAACTCTATAGATCACAACAGGAACATGATTCCAGGAAATTCCGAGGTCATGTTATTCTTGGAGATTTTTCTAACAAACAGAAGCCTTGCTGCAGAGTTCTATAAATATTTATCAGCCATGACTTTTACCCACAGGAGGTTAAAGATCTCTGAGTTTTGGATGAGAATGCAGAGTTGTCTGATTTGACCTGAATTAGCAGGCAAACAGAAATTTACTAGTTAGTGCAACAAAATAAGAATATCCTTTGCAAAACCTTACAAGATAATAGGAGTTGGTCTAGTCATTGACAAACCAGTGTAAGCACTGTAATAACTTCTATCATTATTATTATATTTAATAAATTATATTTGCTTTCAGATTGTCTTTGCCTCAGAAGAACATGAAATGGGACATAGTCTTAAAATATATGAGAAATTAACCAGGTTAATTTTAATGTTAGAAATTTAACTTTCTCCATACTGTTCAACTGTTCCTAGTTCAAACTTGCCAATGCTGCATGCCATTTTATTCGAAGTTTTATCATGTGTTCCCATTAAAATGCATTATGATTTTTATTTTCCAAGGTTAAAGATTTTCAGCTTCTAAAGTAGCTAACTTCTTGATTTTATTACAGAAGTAGATCGTTTTATTGATTTAAAAATAGACATGAGACAATGTACTCAACAGGTCATTCAAGAGAAATATGGAAGCTAGAAAGGAAAACAGGTGCCACTATCAATTTCTTTAGAAATATATTCATTTGCGATTAGTTTGATCACCTGAAAACTGTTTCAGAATACTTGAAAGAATATTAACGTGAACTAAACGTGATTCTTCCCTTGAAAATTTCATGGTGTTTATTAAGGTAAATGTTTTGGTGTGGGGCAAAGTGTAATGAAGAATCATTGTTATATTTTATGGATCCCTCCCTCCTATCAGCAATACTGTTGGCCTTCCGGGTCAAGCAACCACAGATTGAAAATATTTGGAAAAAAATTGCAGAAAGTTCCAAAGAGCAAAACTTGAATTTTCTGTGAAGTTGGCCACTATTTACTTAGCATCTACATTGTGTTAGATATTATAAGTGATCTAGAGATGATTTAAAGTATATGAGAGGATGTGCATAGGTTATGTGCCAATATTATGCCATTTTTTGTAAGGGACTTGAGCATCTGCAGATTTTGGTATCTTGGGGGAGGGTCGTTCCTGGAACCAACCCCCCGCGGATACTGAGGGACGGCTGTATACTTGACAATGAGGGGATGCAGTTATTAGTGTGACAAGCAGCGAGCCTGTCTCTAGGAGTTCACACAGGAGAGAAACTTGAGAGAGGTTTTCCCAAATGTGACACTTCAGAAATTTACATGATGTTACAAAAAACAACTCATGAAGCTGAAAAGAAGTTATAAACTGTCAATAATAACAAATAGATTTCATCCGACCATGCTAGAGGAAAGTGCCTTTTTTTCTCTTCTCTTTGTGGAAAATGATATTACAACAGAGTTTTCATATGAACAGGCCATTGAAAAGAATAAAGTCAAAAATGTAGGAAAAAGTCTTTTAAAGATGTTTAATAAAATATATTTAATTAATAAAAACTTAATGCCATTTTTCCAGATTTTGTATTATGTCAGCTTTGAAAATTTTGTGATTTCTTGTGATTTCTTATCTCTTTATAAATAGATATTCACTTTTATACTTAATTTTATATTTTGCATTCTTTTTTTTAAAGGCTCCATAAAATCCAGATCTGCCCTGGGGTAAATTTTATAATTTTCACTGGAAATAGCTTTTTCCAGGATATTTTAAAAAATGCTTCAGTATGTGATGTTTTCCTGAAGAAGCCTCATTTAGCCCTGTCCGATGGTTCAAAGTGTTTTCCTTACAAGTACATTTTTATTGCTGTAAATTCTTATATTTTACAGTACTTAAACCTTCTCAATGATCAAGTTCTCCTCTTATATTTCGTCTATATTTATTTTTCAAACTAATAGTTCCCCCAGAGAACAAAACCAAGGTGTCCATGTTCACAGTAGAATCATAAAATGACATTTAGACAACAATGCGAATGATTTGAAGAGTATATATAAAATAAAAATAGCTGCTAATGTATCACTAGAGCGTTTCTCCCCCTTATGATATAATTTCTACAATTAAAAGCATTTCTAAAAATCAGTGCATACAAATTCCTGAATATAAAAGAATATTTTGAGAACTTGTCATTGAAGGGGTACTGATTTTTCATACATGTTTTATTAGTAATAGCTTTATTGCTTTGCAATAATGTTAGTTTTAGAAGCCCTTGCACTAGTCCATGAGCATTTCAGGAAGGATTCAAAAGTAGAATCATTTACTGTCACATTTATTTCCTAGAATCCAAATCCAGTATCTGGGGAATCAGATATCTATCTATCTATCTATCTATCTATCTTGATAGTACATATTTGAAATATGAAATGACTATTCATATGAAATGACTATTCCTGTGACTTGGTGTTTTCTTTTTCCTGCTGACTTGTCATAGGTGCCTCAATACTATTGAACAAAGTGCAAGGTGTCTGAATGGGTAATTGAGGTTCTTCTAAACCTGAGAAGACAATCAGATCAACTTTGGTCCTCTGTGTCATAACCCTTTTTTGTTTTTTAACAAACCTGATGGAAAGCAAGTCATACATGGGAATGTGTTTTGAATTGTCTATGTGGAGAAGCCAGTGTCCCAGAAAGTGGCTGTTTGCTCTGTTTCTTCAGTATGTGATAACCTATGATGTTGTCTTCACTTGGCTTTCACAAGGTCAAGATTGTAGGCTGACCCTGAGCAGAGACGTGGCCACCACCTGCCCCCTGTTCTCACCTGACTGTCTAAAGTTGTGGCTGCTGTTCACAAGTTTGAGGAGGAAGGGAAATTAGGCAGAGATCAGTGCAAACGTATTCTCACTCGAGACAGACTAACTCACCGTCTCTCTACTAGGGCCTGGAAAATGGCAAATCTCTTCATAAATGAAGGAGAGTGTTCTATTGTAGACACCTATTAGTGGGAAAAGGAAAAATTGCTAGTTTTGGAAGCAGTTTGTCCTTTTGAAAATCAACCTTAGAAAATAGGGGTTGCCTCAAAAGCAATTCTGAAATCTTGCATGAATGTCATACCCTGGCCTGCTTGGCAATAGTTCCATTTTTGTGAAATTGTACATGGTGCTGATTTCACTGTACTTCCATGTATTTCTATTGACTACTGGCTAAAAGTTAAAAGGCTTTGTGTAGTAAAGCCAAAATTCCATACGTACAAACCCAATAAAGAATATTTACTTTGAGTCATATTTTATCATGTGTGGCAGCTATGGATTCCAATTAGACACAGTGCATATTTTCCCCTACTCTTGACGGACTTTATTATCACAGTAAAAGATCACAGGATTTACTTTCCCCAGGAAAATCTACTGCGAGTTAAAAGCACCTTGTCTTCCTGAATTCCCTTACAGTGGTACTTTGTCTTAGGAAATGGAGTTAGAATTGAGTGCGTTCATAAGAAAAATATAGTATGTCTTGATAAACTGTAGTGGTTGGCAAAAGTGGTTTCCACCCAGCGCTGATACAAAGCAAGATGGCAATATGATCATTTATACTTAATTGATAAAAGATTTCTCAGTGCACTCTGAATCCTTGACTCCCACAGATGAAAATAGGAGCTCATTTGGCTTTTCCAAGCAGTACAGTCTCTGGATTAATAAGAACAGTTTCATCCATGGGACGATGGAACTCACAAGCAATTTGGGAACAAAACAGTTTGTCGGGCTTCCCTGGTGGCGCAGTGGTTGAGAGTCTGCCTGTCGATGCAGGGGACGCGGGTTCGTGCCCCGGTCTGGGAAGATCCCACCTGCCGCGGAGCGGCCGGGCCCGTGAGCCATGGCCGCTGAGCCTGTGCTCCGCAACGGGAGAGGCCACAACAGTGAGAGGCCCGCGTACCGCAAAAAAACAAAAAAAAAAAACCAGTTTGTCACCTATTTTCTTTGCTCTTGTAAAAATCCATTACTTTATACAGTGAATTTTACTACATTGCCTTATGATGTAAGTACATTTTTGGGTGTGTTTAAAGACAAGCACTTTCAATGGCATATAAGCCAACCAGAGCCCACATAACTCAAGCATTGATTTTAGGTCTCCCAGATGCTTTTTTTTTTTTTTTTTTTTTTTTTTTTTTTTTTTTTTTTTTTTTTCCCGTTGCGGAGCACAGGTTCCGGACACGCAGGCTCAGCGGCCATGGCACATGGGCCCAGCCGCTCCGCGGGATGTGGGATCTTCCCGGACCGGGGCACGAACCCGTGTCCCCTGCATCGGCAGGTGGACTCTCAGCCACTGCGCCACCAGGGAAGCCCCCAGATGCTTTTTTATTTACACCAAATTAGATGCCATTTTGAATTCTTAATTAGTTTTTATTGTTTTTTTATTAGTCCATGGTTGGACTCTTACAAGGGTCTTTAAGGCATCGATATTTTTCAGTTTTTGCAGTTTTCAAGCAGATTACTGAGAAGTAAGTAATCTGTGTGGAGCCCCGAGCACCCTCTCCCAACAACATCCAAAAAACAAAAATAAAACCCAAAACAAAAAACCTGTGAAGTTGAATTTTATTTTTAACTCAACGGAAATTCACTACTAATTCATAATAGATGTCTTATCCATGGCAACAAATGCTTTGAGTTTACGTTTAGTGAACATACTTATTTACAAAAAAAAAAAAAAAAAAATCTGAAAGACCAGCCTTGCTGGCTGTTCTTTGTCATTTCAAATGACAACCTAGAATTTGGTCATAAACAGAATTATCCGGTTGGCCATGTGTGCCTGTCTTAACTTAGGATGATATACCATATTGACCTTGCCTGATGATGAGTAGGGAGTAAAATCAAGGTAAGGCAGGTGTGGAGCAAGGTTGGCTGTGACAGCAGAGATCATTCATTCTCCCTTAGTTGAGCACAGAAGTCCAACTAAATTCAAAGCATCAATGGCTTTATCAAAGAGCACTGGTGATTGTTTGAGCCAACAATCAGGAATGTGAATGTCAAAGTCAAGGTGAAGGGAAGGAGAACAGAAACTAAGTTCACCTCCGGGGAAAAAGAAGTTGGAATGACTTAATTGAAAAAAAAAATAACCTCTCTTTCATCATTCAACTCGACGGAGGTCAAGGGTGGACTTCTTATCTAGTGGGTGGTTGCAGTGTGCAGCGGGAGCTATCTGTAGTTTAGCCAGATAGGGAGGCACTGTGTTCCACCGTGTTTTCTTAAACTTGTATTTGTCTATTTGGCATCCATTCATCACAGGACCAGTTGTGTTAACTGTATTTTCTTATTTTCTGTGTTCCCCATGCTCTGGCATTTGTGGCCTTGCAGACAGGGATAAGAATACCTCTCCCAAGTCTACCCAGCTTTTAGCGATAGCAAAGGGTTCACCTGGGAAGATGCCTTTCACATGTAAACTAACCAATCCAGAGCTCACACCCCAACCATATCTTTTCTCGAACCCTTACACACCAAGCCAATATTCCCCAGCCCTAAGTCCACACAGAGCCAGGTACCACACAGCTAGGGACAGCCCCTATGCCCCAGAGCTTGCTAGAACTATTCAGACTAGCCAGTCCTAAGCTGTTTACCCTGTCTTGCCTTATCTTTCCCAGGAAAGTCACAAAAGAGTCTCTGATCTAGGCGTCCTCTCTCTCCTTCCACCTCCTGACCCAAACTGGTGCTTCCCCATGTGGTCCTGCATGATGTGGCATGTCTCCTCTTCTCAGGAAATGTAAATAATAAAATTCTTTCAGTGGTATTGGCCTCTCCACGTCATCACTAAGTCACGTCCATAAATTAAAATCCTGTGGGAACATTTTTGAGACACACAACTTTATTCCTGTTGTGAATGGGCAGAGGGCAAAAACTCCTCTCTTAGATTCTATTTTCCAGTGTTTAGGGTATTTCAAAGGATCTCTCGTGGCTCAGCACTAAATGATCCAAGTTTATATGTCATCACCTTGAGAAGTTGGGGCTGTTTGGAAGAGGCAGAGACAAAGAAATGGCTAAACAATATCATTGTCCAGCAAGAGTCTCTGTTCAGCCATATGGACAAAGAAACAGAGAGAATTTATATCAGGAGACCTATTGTAAGAATGTCTTAACCTTTTTCAAAGTGCAAGTTTTCTGTTCGTTGGCTAGACTTTTAATCTCAATTTCATGGCTCAGTCTATCAACATATATTTGCCAAGCACCCTGCTAAATGCTATGGAAGCTGGAAAAAAAAGCAAAGCATTATTTTTACTCTTAAAAGCCACACAATCTAACTAATAGTAACATCATTTGTTTCAGTCTGGGTTTCTTAGAGGCTAAGATGAGATTAGATGTGCAAGAAATTTACTGAATTACATGTCTTGGGAGACACATGGTTTTCTTGCATTTCTGCACATCTTGTAAGGGGAGGCACTGACTGCCCTTGTTCCAGACTACCTTTTCAAGGGTGTTAATATAATGAACAACCTTGGGAATAAGTGTTCACCGGGACAACCTTTTTCTTCTCAAAGCTTCAGAGATGGTAATGACTACTGAGGTGAGCTGATTGTGGGTAAAGAAGTTGAGAAGTCTGGCATCAACTGGGAAGACAGGGGTCAAGAGAAAGGTTGGCAGAGACAGCAGATGAAGTCAGCAGTATGGCGTTGGGATCTGGGACACTCTCAGGCAGAACAGAGCTTTCAGGCTGCATATTGATTCCTCTTACATTGTTGTTACTCTTTATAATATGATTTTGGACACCAAAAGGTATCTCCAGAGGACATGGCCTCTAAGAATGAAAGTTATATTGGAACATGGAAGCATAACTAGATAATAAGACTTTTAGAAATTCGGAGAGATACTTAAACTTAGCTTTTTTTGGGAAAAGAAAATATTTAAAAATTTGTCTTTTAGAATATTTGAGTTATTAATTAGTAAGTTTGGCTCTGTGAAGTCTGTCTTCAAATATATGCGATTGCATAATGGTTTTGGGGCCCCAAGTGGGCTTGTCTTGTTTCTTACCTTCTTTGAAGTTCAAGGTATGAACAGACCAATCTGATGAATACAATTCTTTGGTATGCATTTCACCTAGTATCTTTTTGGACTCAATGGTCTCAATATTTCTTTCTAACTCATCTGCAGAGGCAACCATGGTACTGAGTAAGGCTAGGAGTTAGAATACCTGGGTTCTGGATCACTGCTCACTATGTCCTTAGCAAAACCCTTTAGCTTCTTGAGGAAAACTGGGTATGATAACACATTTCTTAAAAAATTGTGAAGCCAGTCATTTGAGACAGTACATGTGAAGCTGTATCCAGGCGTAAACGGTGAGCCTTAATATCACATCAGTCTCAGGCATGGAAAATTCAGGCCAAAGGTAAAGATATGATGCAAACATCTTATTTTGTTTCTTCTAAATCATAGCATGTAGGATGGAATCTTTTTTGCCTACACCCAGGATGACTTCTGCGATTCAGTTTGCTTTAAAACAACAGATGGGTTTTCATAATTCAGAACTCAAGCAAACTTGCAGATTCCCCCTGAGTGGTGTGATGAAGGAACCCACTTACACTGTCCTCTCTTTGTTTTGGTAACTGGCAGTCTCTAATTTATTTCCTTTGAGAAAGAGCTTATATCACCATCAAGTTATTAGTGGCTTAATACAGGGTAAGCTGATTATAAGCAACCTGAGCAGTGAAGGTTTGCACTGCAGAGCATCAAGCTAATAACACCTTTTGAAAATTTCTCCTGGATCTATCAGTTCAGCCGATCTTGTTAGATTATATGTGTTTGGGCATCTTCAGTGCTTCTCACCACTCCGCTTTTGGGATCCTGCATGCACTGTGGTCCTTCCAGAAGATAAAGCCACATGAAGCCATATATTTAGGGGGAAAGGAAATGACATTGTTTTTATACATTACCACTTGGTTCTCAGTTTGTTATTTCATCAAGATTTCCCAAGATTCGGTCAGAAAGAAAATATGAGATCATGTTACCAAAGGGTGCAGGGATTAGTTGAAGTGAGCTAAAGCTGAAGCAAAGAAGATTCACACTGAGTACCCAGGGAGAAATGACGGAATTTGAAACCCATCCGAATCCTTTCTTTTTAGTCTGTCTCCAAGAAGCTAAAACATCTGGTAAATCATGTCAAAGATTCAATCAATCATCCCTGTGTTTGGTTTTTATGATGCCAGGCATCTGGATTGACTGAGTTTCTCTTTTCCTTAATTAAATCAACTGGATGTTTTGGCTTCCTGCAAAATCAGCTTTAGTCTAAATATACACATCATTACCTTATTTGTACTCTTCCTCACTTGGGGTCTTTATTACTTTTGCTTTAATTCCTATTTATTTGATGATTGATTTAAAATTGCTTTAAACATTGTAGTATACATTCGAGCATTAATATAAGTATTAATAAATATATCAGAGAAGCGAAATTGACTTGACTGTTTTACTTTTTTCTGAAAGGAACTATGGATGTTACCTACAATGAATGGATGTTGAGAAAGTTAAAGAACAATGTTAAAGAATTATATAGCTAGTTCTCAGCAGAGATCAAAATAGCCACTTTGATGTAAAGACAGCTGGCACCAACAGTCATTTTAACTGTGTGTAACAAGAACACACAATTTATATAATTTATGCATTCCTAGGTTTTTCAGTCCATAGGAATTTGGTCTGGTTTTATATTATTTTCAGATACCCTTTGCATTCTTATCTGGAAAGGCTTCTGGGCAAGCTGATGACAGGAGGAGATTTAAAAAGAGATGAAAAGAAACCATGAACACATACTGATTTAATGAAATATTATATTTTCTAGGAGAGAAATCAAACCTCAAAATAGTCAAAACAAAGTTTATCACTCTAAATAGATGACAGAAAACAACCAAAGAATTTTGGAATAACGTTTCATACCTCACTCTTTTATGGTGTTTTTCATGGGGCTTGCCTAGCACACAAATCAAAAATGGATCTTACTTTCTCACTAAGGCGATTCTGTTCTTTGGTTTTAAAGAAATAAAAGATCAACAGAGAAAAAAGTGCTATTTTGATGCAATTGTAGTTAATTTTGAAAGACAGATGGATTATGATTTTAGGATTCTTATTATAATCATTGAGCCAACTCGGCTAATTATTTTATATTTATATTGTGACACATGTCTAAACACAGTACCTAAAAGTTTTCACCAGAATTAGGCACAACTCCATTTCTACAGAAAGTCCTCCAATGTACCTTAAGTGAGGTCATTTGCTAAAATAAAAATTAAAGTTCACTCTGATGCTACTCTGCCAGATGAGGATATTTCTTTATACTTTTTCTGGAGTTAATTTTGCAGATAATTCTAGTGTGTTAAGCAGCTTTATCAGGACTCTACAATGATGCTCTGTTGGTGAATAGAAGGTGCTGGGCGCTCATGTGCACTTTACATATGTTACCTCTTAGCTAATGCTCACGACAAGCCTCTGAGGCAGGTACTATTGTTAAGAGGCCAAAACTAAAGCTCAGGGAGGTTAAAGCAACTGGTTCAAAGTTAAACAATTCAATTTTTGGATTAACAGTACTTATTTAAAAAACATGTTTCTATGTGCATATGCATATATTCATTGCAGATATTTTGGAAAAGAGGAAATTTAAAAAAAGAAAAAAATTACTCAAATGTTGTTTTCCTAAGGTAATAACTATTAATTTTTTGTATGGACTTATAAGTATCCATATACACATAAATATTTAAATTAATACATCCACGTTTAAAACCATAGATTCATACTGAGCACATTATTTTGTAATTTTCCTTTTTACAGACGTTATTCACAACTTCTTTTATGTATGCATTTTTCATACCAGGGATCAACAAACTTTTTCTGTAAAGGGCCAGATGGTAAATATTTTATGATTTGTAGGCAATAATGTCTTTGTCCCAACTACTTAACTCTGAGAAAGCAGCCACACACAATGTATGAATGAATGAGTGCAATTGTGTTCCAATAAAACTTTATTTACAAAAACAAGCAGTGAGTCAGATTTAGCCTGCGGAGCATAGTTTGCCGATCCTCATTCCACAGAATCATTTTTTTTAAAAAAAGGACACCAATAGTAGTTTATCAAACAGCTGTATTACTATCTACTTTTAAGTATTTACTTAGTTTCTGTCTAGTAACAATATTGTGATGAAAATTCTTACAATTAAAACTGGGTACAGATGTACTAGATTTCCTCAAGATAATTCCCTAGAAGAATTTCTTAGTGCCTTACGAAGTCTTTTTATAAAGTGCTTGATATGTATTGCTAAATTATTGTCCTCAAAGTTATAATTTCCATTCTTAACAGTGCTACAAAAGAGGGCCTCTTTATTCATGAACACTTGCTGACAAAGCATACTATGGTATTTTTTTTTTCATACTATGGTTTTTAAAAAATCTTTGCCCATTTGATGATAGATAGAAAAAAGAATTGACATTTTGGAATTTTCTTTTTGATTATTATTGATATTAATTATATTTTCTTTTTTTACATGCTTAATATTTAATCATAAATCGGCTATTTTCTTCAAGTCAACCTAATTTTAAAATGATGGAAACATGCAAATTCAGTTTTAGCACAATTAAATGACTTATATCTATAGTTAAGATTAACACATCAAGAGTTAGATGAACACCTAGGTGCTATCGAAACTGTCCCTGTAAATCCCTGTTCATCTACTGTAATGATAAAATCACCTGTGTTTCTTTTCTAATCTTGCTTCCTTTGACTTTTGCCCATAAAATAAGACTGTGTCTTTCTTGAAAGTTTCTGCACTTCTTTTCCCCCTCACTGGACCCTCCCAATGGAAGGCACAGTTTATCTCACTTACTGGAAGGCAGAGTTCTGACATCCTTTTATCCTCGCTTTGCTATGTGGTGGGATAAATGTGCTAAAGGTCGTGGGCATTGTTAGGGTTGAATTGTGTCCCCCGAAAAGATACGTTGAAGTCCTAACCCCTGGCACCTGTGAATGTGACCTTATTTGGAAATTGGGTCTTTGCAGATGTAATCAAGTTAAGATGAGGTCATTAGTTTGGGCCCTAATCCAATATGACTAGTGTTCTTATAAGAAGTGGAGAAGACAGAGACAGAGGGAAAATGGCCATGTGAAGATGGTGGCAGAGATTGAGTTATGCAGCCACAAGCCAAGGAACACCAGGGCTACTAGAAGCTGGAAGAGACAAGGAAGAATCCTCCCTAAGAGGCTGAGGAGGGAGCGCAGACCTAACAGCACCTTAATTTCAGATTTCTCACCTCCAGAACTGTGAGACAATAAATTTTCGTTGTGTTATGCCACCACGTTTGTAGTGCTTTGTTACCGTAGCCTTAGAAAACGCTTTAATGGTGACCAGCTCTTTTGGAACAGGATTGTCCATAGGTCCCACCCACTCTTTTCTCCAAGTACAGCTCTCATCAGAGCAAGCTCTTTTTCCCTGATGGCCCATCTGCCTGTGACTGCTGGGTTGTTTATTTCAAGATAAAGATGACCTTGGATCCAGACCTTTATCTCCAACCTAGCCATACCATCATTAAAGCCAATATTTTGATCTCCTATACACTTTACTCTGAAAATCTGCACAGGTAGTACATAGACCTCCAGTTCTAAAGAAAGATGTGAGGAGGCTGGCATTTTGGTGACTAAAATAAAACCTTAAGATGCCCAGCTCCTTGCTTTGGCTGTTTGTGGCTGGTGTCTGAGTAGACATGTAGAATATTTAGTTTAGGTTTCAGCAAGCTTGACTTCAGGGCCCACTGGCTGATATTGATCCAAGAAGGCATGTGGTGGTCATATCTGGTATCACAGGTATTTGACTGTTGGAAAAGGAGATATTTAATTCCAGTTACGTCTTCCCTTAAAGCACATAACACGTTGCACAAGCTTTTTGGGCACTGGTGGAGGGAATGATTTGTTTCCCTTTATCTATATATTTTTCCAGCCAAGACTTTAAACTGCAAAGGCGGGTAAGTTTTCCATGGGCCTCAGAGAACTTGTGCATGAGCTTTGAACCTTTTATTTAGTATTATCATGAGTAGGTAGCACAAGGTGGGCTGCCCTAAATCAATTCGTTCTTGTCCTACTTTGAACTACTTTGAGGAATGAGGAAGATGTGGAAGGGTGAACCTCATGAATTCATGAAAACATCAAGAAGAATGGAATTCCTTATCACACACCAGATACATAATTTTCTTGAGCTTAGAAAAAACTCAGTGATTATTATTTGAAACTCAAAAGTTGGAAGGAAATTTAAAAGGCTTGTCCCAGGAACACTGATTTTAGAAAAGCTGACCAGAAAAACTAGGGGGTATGCGATTGGTGTATGTACCATGGTTTCATTGGTTTTGTTTTTTTTTTTTTTGCTTTTTTTTTTTAAAAAATTATTTTATATTAGAGTATAGTTGATTAACAATGTTGTGTTAGCTTCAGGTGTACAGCAAAGTAATTCGGTTATACATATACATGTATCTATTTTCTTAAAAATTCTTTTCCCATTTATGTTATTACAGAATATTGAGCAGAGTTCCCTGTGCTATACAGTAGGTCCATGTTTGTTATCTATTTTAAATATAGCAGTGTGTATATGTCAGTCCCAAACCCCCAATTTATCCCTCCCCCTGACCTTTCCCCTTTGGTAACCAAAAGTTTGTTTTCTAAGTCTGTGAGTCTAACATGTGTTCATCTTAATGTCAAAACATGAGCAGTAGGAGAGAGAAAGTAAAAGAAGACGTACAGATTTCAGTGGGCAGGTGAGGGATTTTTTATTAGAAACATTAAACTCTTGGTGATTGGTAATATGGAGGTAAGGGCAGACCTAACTTTTTATGAAGGTGGGACCAGGGGACACTTAGTGATGGGGCTGAAGGGCCAGGGTGGTGAGGACATGGGAGAAACTTAGGGGGCCCTTCAGCATGACAGAGAAGTGAAGTGAAGTCAAATCAGCCGGGGTGCACACCCTGCCCGTGACCAAGCTTGGAGAGATCAGGCCCCAGGCTTTACCATCACAGGCTCCAGCAACAGGCAGACGCCCAAGGATGAGGCCAAGAGCAGAGCATCAGGGTCAGAGTGGGGGCTTTTGGGGCCGGCCATTCTGCTGCAAGGCCCAGAGGGTCACAGAGGTCACCATGGGTATTCAAGGACACCATCTCTTCCTTTCTGTCATAAGGTGCTGGGCCTCTACCACATGTAGCCAGAAGCCATCATAGGGAAGAGGATCTGGGAAACCTAGCATTTATCTCAAGGGACTGTTAAGACTATTGCTTCAAACCAGGTTAATGAATTGGACGGAAGTATAATTTTTTTCCCTGCTACCCATCAGATACAGTGTCACGAATGATCAGATTATAGATCAGATTATATTTCTCAGTATAGAGAAATAAAGTACATTCTCTTCTTGTTGCACATTTGAGTATAGTGTAAGAAAATCAGGTCTTCTAGTGTACACAGGTTTCATTATGCAAAAACCAGTTCATGAGCATATGCTATTTCTAGCATTTTCCATTAAGAAATGGACCTTCTCCTTGCCTGATTGTCCTATGCATTATCCTAATACCACAACCTTTACATGCCCACCTTTCACTCCTGGACTCTTTCGGAATGCTCCTTGCTTATTGGTATGCTCCAGAAATAAGTTGGGAGGACAAGGTGCCAGGGAAATGCTTTTAAGCTACTGTCTCCTCCAAGTTGTCCCTTTGTCCAGCTTTGGAAAGTTTGTTAATGAGGCCCCAGGGAAGAGACCCACTCGGTAATGTGCTGTATGCTCACGGACCTAACACATGACTGGCAAGCCGGCAGTCTGGGGCTGCTGATTCCTTGTCCATTTATTCCTTCATTCAGTAAATATGTCCTGTCGGGGCTAAGCAGTGATGTTACAACTGGGAAAGAGAAATTGTAACACATTTTCCCCTCATGGAGCTTATAGTCTGAGAGGTAAACAAGCAGCAAGAAAGGTAGAGAGGGATGGTGAACTAAACGGATACTTTCTCACACCAAACCTGCTTTAGAAGTTGAACATGGGAGAAAAGAGCTTGGCAAAACATAGAAAACAAAATGATGTATCTGAGTTGACTCTATAGGAGGCTGGGACTTTCTGAAAGTCTTTAGGAAGCAGATAGATATCATGAGGATCAGAGAAAGAACACTGAACAATAATGACCTTGTCCAATTATCTCTGCATCTGACAATGCAAGAGTTTCTTATTTAAAGAACTACTTTATACAATAAGAGTAAACTGAGGAAAGAGTGGCATGGAATCAAAGAAACTTTTTGCTTCATTTGAAAACAAAAAGGATTTTTCTGTTATTGGTTTGAGAGGTCCTCTTTCAATACCAAGGAAAAATCATGTTTATACACATCAGGGAAATGAAGCCCAAGTATATTCAATATTCATGCAGGAAATAAGCATAGAATGTGGAGCCCAAACTTGCCTTTGTCTTATTTTCCAGTCATTTGCTAGTTTGCCATACTTGGCCAACCAGTCTCACCAACTTTGAGGACCTCCAGGGGATTTTGGTGTCAGCAAGGAAGGATGAAATTGCAGTTAGGCATAAACATGAAAATTTGTGTTAAATGTGTTAAATCACAGCTAATGAGATTCCAGGCATTCCTCTGTAATATGCAATGGAATTTGTAACAATACGCTTGTATAAAACTATGCTACTGGAACTACTGGGCTTTCATTATAATTAAAAAATAAGATTACATATGAAGAAATGTGGTAATGACACAGATTTTGTCCTCCAGAAGAAATAAGGGAGCTGTGATTTCTGGTCATCTGAATTCAGGTCTCTGACTTAGTCTACAGAGCAAGGAAAAAGGTTAGCATCCAGAGTTATCTCCCAACTTGTGGGAATTCCCTGGTGGTCCAGTGGTTAGGACACTGTGCTTCTATTGCAGGGTGGGTTTGATCCCTGGTTGGGGAACTAAGATCCCACAAGCCATGTGGCACAGCCAAAAAATATATATATATATCTTTCATCCCAACTTGTGCTGAAGTCTAGTGGTGTCCTCTTCAGCAGGGCATTCATTTTTTGAGAGCAAGAGCAGTCATGCATTGTTTACAGAGATAAATATTTTGTATCTGACCAATAATTGTTTCATTTAAATATATCACTCCCCCAGTTTTTTAATTTTTCAAAAACATAGCTTATTAATATACTTGCTAATGGCAAGGCTAACTCAGGCATAATAATTATACATGTCATCATTTATATAGCTCTTCATTGACAGTATTCCTCAGTTTGTCTGTGAAAATCTTCATGTATGTTTGTGGTCCAGTGTGTTTATTAGCAGTGATCTCTTTGACTATCAAAAATGTCCTGTTTTGCTAGATAACTACATGTAAAAGAATAAAATCAGAACATTTTCTCACATAATACACAAAATAAACTCAAGATGGACTGAAGACCTAATGTAAGGCCTGAAACCATAAAACTCCTCGGGAAAAAAAACATAGGCAGAACACTCTTTGATATACATTATAGCAACTTTTTGGGGGCTCAGTCTCCTCAAGCCAAAGAAACAAAAGTGAAAATAAGCAAATGGGACCTAATTAAACTTAAAAACTTTGCACAGCAAAGAAAACCATCAACAAAATGGAAAGACAACCTACTGAATGGGAGAAAATGTTTGCAAATAATATGACCAATAAAGAGTTAATATCCAAAATATATAAACAGCTAATACAACTCAATATCAAAAAAACCAAACAACCCAATTAAAAAACGGGCAGAAGATCTGAATACACATTTTTCCAAAGAAGATATACCAATGGCCAACAAGCACATGAAAAATGCTCAACATTGCTAATGATCAGAGAAATACAAATCAAAACCCCAAGGAGTTATCATCTCACACCTGTACATTGTTGGTGGTAATATAAATTGGTGCAGTCACTATGGAAAATGGTATGGAGGCTCCTCAAAAAACTAAAAGTAGAACTACCATATGATCCAGCAATTCCACTCCTGGGTATATATCTGAAGAAAACAAAAACACTAATTCAAAAAGATTTTTGTACCCCAATGTTCATAGCAGCATTATTTACAATAGCTAAGATATGGAAACAACCTAAGTGCCCATCAACAGACGAATGGGTAAAGAAGATGTGGTGTATATATGTGTATTCATATATACAATTGTATTTATTGAATACGTATGCAAAGAACTATTACTCAGCCATAAAAAGAATGAAATTCTGCCATTTGCAACAACATGGATGGACCTAGATGGTATTATGCTTAGTGAAATAAGTCAGACAGAGAAAGACAAATACTGTATGTTATCACTTATCCGTGGGATCTAAAAAATAAAACAAAGGAATATAACAAAACAAGAACAGACTCACATATACACAGAACAAACTAGTGGTTACCTGTGGGAGAAGGAAGTGGGGAGGGGTAAGGTAAGGGTAGAGGATTAAGAGATACAAACTACTGTGTATAAAACAAATAAGCGGAGGGGTGGATTCAAGATGACAGCATGGGAAGATGCAAAGTTCACGTCTGCCCAAAACTAGGGCACCTGCTGGATGCTGGTGGGGGACCCCAACCCCCAAGGAGACGGGAAGAACACCCAAGCAAACCGGTAGGACGTAGGTGGACTGAGCAGGGAGGAGGAGTTGAGGCTGGACAGGACTGGCACTCCTGAGGGGTGGCTGAGAGGGGGGAGAGGCTTGCAGGATCTTGGTTCACAAGCCAGGGGTTGGGCCAAAGCTCCTGTGGTGGGAGCTCTGAGTCTTGAACCACTGGACTAACAGAGAACCTCAGACTCCAGGGAATATTCATCAGCTTGTGGTCTCCCGGAGGTCCTCAGCTCAGCACCAAGACCCAGCTCTACCCCACAGCCTACAAACTGCAGTGCTGGAAGCCTCGGGTCAAATAACCAGTAAGACAGGAACGTAATCCCACTCATAAAAAAGAGGAAAAAAAAAATGAAAAGGCAAAAAAATATGTCACAGATGAAGGAGCAAGGTAAAAACCTACAAGACTAAATTAATGAAGAGAAAATAGGCAACCTACCTGAAAAAGAATTCAGAGTAACGATAATAAAGATGATCCAGAATCTCGGAAATAGAATGGAGGCACAGATTGAGAAAATACAAGAAATATTTAACAAAAATCTAGAAGAACTAAAGAACAAACCAACAGAGATGAACGACACAATAACTGAAATGAAAAATACACTAGAAGGAATCAATAACAGAATAACTGAGGCAGAAGAATGAATAAGTGAGCTGGAAGACTGAATGGTGGAAATAACTGCTGAGGAGCAGAATAAAGAAAAAAAGAATGAAAAGAATTGAAGAAAATCTCAGAGACCTCTGGGACAACACTAAACACACCAACATTCGAATTACAGGGATCTCAGAAGAAGAAGAGAAAAAGAAAGGGTCTGAAAAAATATTTGAAGAGATAATAGTTGAAAACTTCCCTAACATGGGAAAGGAAATAGTCACACAAGTCTAGGAGGCATAAAGAGTCCCATACAGGATAAAACCTAGGAAAAACACACCAAGACACATATTAATTAAGCTAACAAAAATTAAATTCAAAGAAAAAAATATTAAAAGCAGCAAGGGAAAACCAAAAAATAACATACAAAGGAATCCCTATAAGTTTATCAGCTGATTTTTCAGCAGAAACTCTGCAGGCCAGAAGGGAGTGGCAGGATATACTTAAAGAGATGAAAGAAAAACCTTCAATCAAGATTACTCTACTCGGCAAGGATCTCATTCATATTCGACGGAGAAATCAAAAGCTTTTCAGACAAGCAAAAGCTAAGAGAATTCAGCACCACCAAACCAGCTTTACAACAAATGCTAAAGAAACTTCTCTAGGCAGGAAACACAAAAGAAGAGCAAGACCCACAAAAACAAACCCAAAACAATTAAGAAAATGCTAATAGGAGCATACATTTCGATAATAACCTTGAATGTAAATGTATTAAATGCCCCAACCAAAAGACACAGACTGGCTGAATGGATACAAAAACAGGACCCATATATATGCTGTCACAAGAGACCCACTTCAGACCTAGGGACACATACAGACTGAAAGTGAAGGGATGGAAAAAGATATTCTGTGCAAATGGAAATGAAAAGAAAGCTGGAGCAGCAATACTCATATCAGATAAAATAGACTTTAAAATAAAGACTGTTACAAGAGATAAGGAAGGACACTACATAATGATCAAGGGTTCAATCCAAGAAGAAGATATAACAATTATAAATGTTTATTCAGCCAACGTAGGAGCACCTCAATACATAAGGCATATGCTAACAACCATGAAAGGGGAAATTGACAGTAACATAATAATAGTAGGAGAATTTAACACCCACTTTCACCAATGGACAGATCATCCAAACAGAAAATAAATAAGGAAACACAAGCTTTAAAAGACACAATAGATCAGATAGATTTAGTTGATATTTATAGAACATTCCACCTGAAAGTGGCAGAATACACTTTCTTCTCAAGTGCACATGGAACATTCTCCAGAATAGATCCCATATTGGGTCACAAATCAAGCCTTGGAAAATTTAAGAAAATTGAAATTGTATCAAGCACCTTTTCTGACCACAACGCTATGAGATTGGAAATCAATTACAGGAAAAAAACTGTAAAAACCACAGATACATGGAGGCTAAACAGTGCACTACTAAATAACCAAGAGATCACTGAAGAAATCAAAGAAGAAATAAAAAAATACATAGAAACAAATGACAGTGAAAACACAATGACCCAAAACCTATGGGACACAGCAGAAGCAGTTCTAAGAGGGAAGTATATAGCAATTCAATCTCACTTCAAGAAGCAAGAAAAATCTCAGATAAACAATCTAACCCTACACTTAAAGCAACTAGAGAAAGAAGAACAAAGAAAACCCGGTCAGTAGAAGGAAAGAAATCACAAAGACCAGAGCAGAAATAAATGAAATAGAAACAAAGAAAGCAATAGTAAAGATCAAGAAAACTAAAAGCTGGTTCTTTGAGAAGATGAACAAAATTGATAAACCATTAGCCAGAGTCATCAAGAAAAAAAGGGAGAGGACACAAATCAATAAAATTATAAATGAAAAAGGAGAAGTCACAACTGACACTGCAGAAATACAAAGGATTATAAGAGACTACTACAAACAACTATATGCCAATAAAATGGACAACCACAAAGACATGGACAAATTTTTGGAAAGGAACAGTTGTCCAAGACTGAACCAGGAAGAATATAAACAGACCTATCAAAAGCAATGAAATTGAAACTGTAATTAAAAATCTTCCAACAAACAAAATTCCAGGACCAGATGGCTTCACAGGCGAATTCTATCAAACATTTCAGGAAGAGCTAACACCCATCCTTCTCAAACTCTTCCAAAAAATTGCAGAGGGAGGAACACTCCTAAATTCATTCTACGAAGCCACCATCACCCTGATACCAAAACCGGAAAAAGATATCACAAAAAAAGAAAATTATAGACCAATATCACTGATGAACATAGATGCAAAAATCCTCAACAAAATACTAGCAAACAGAACCCAACAGCACATTAAAAGGATCATACACTATGATCAAGTGGGGTTTATCCCAGGGATGCAAGAATTCTTAAATATACACAAATCAATCAGTGTAATACACCATATTAACAAATTAAGGAATAAAAACCATATGATCATCTCAATAGAAGCAGAAAAAGCTTTTGACAAAATTCAACACCCATTTATGATAAAAACTCTCCAGAAAATGGGCATAGAGGGAACCTACCCCAGTCCTAGCCATGGCAATCAGAGAAGAAAAAGAAATAAAGGAATACAAATTGGAAAAGAGGAAGTAAAACTGTCACTGTTTGTAGATGACATGATACTATACATAGAAAGTCTTAAAGATGTCACCAGAAAACTACTAGAACTAATCAATGAATTTGCTAAGGTTGTAAGATACAAAATTAATGCATAGCAATCTCTTGCATTCCTATACACTAATGATGAAAAATCTGAAAGAGAAATTAAGGGAACACTCCCATTTACCATTGCACCAAAAAGAATAAAATATCTAGGAATAAACCTACCTAAGGAGGTGAAAGACTTGTACTCAGAAAACTGTAAAACACTAATGAAAGAAATCAAAGATGACATAAACAGGTGGAGAAATATACCATGTTTTTGGATTGGAAGAATCAACACTGTGAAAATGACTCTACTACCCAAAGCAATCTACAGATTCAATGTAATCCCTATCAAACTACCAATGGCATTCTTCACAGAATTAGAACAAAAAATTTTACAATTCGTTTGGAAACACAAAAGACCCCGAATAGCCAAAGCAATCTTGAGAAAGAAAGATGGAGCTGGAGGCATCAGGCTCCCTGACTTCAAACTATACTACAAAGCTATGGTATTCAAAACAATATGGTACTGACACAAAAACAGAAATATAGATCAGTGGAATAGGAGAGAGAGAGAGAGAGAGAGAGAGAGAGAGAGAGAGAGAGATATGGTCACGTAATTTATGGCAAAGGAGGCAAGAACATACAATTGAGAAAAGACAGCCTCTTCCATAAGTGGTGCTGGGAAAACCGGACAGCTACATGTAAAAGAATGAAATTAGAACACTCCCTAACACCATACACAAAAATAAACTCCAAATGGATTAAAGACCTAAATGTAAGACCAAATACTATAAAACTCTTAGAGGAAAACATATCAAAAACACTCTTTGACATAAACCACAACAAGATCTTTTTTGACCCACCTCCTAGAGTAATGGAAATGAAAACAAAAATAAACAAATGGGACCTAATTAAACTTCAAAATTGTTGCACAGCAAAGGAAACCATAAACAAGACAAAAAGACAGCCCTCGGAATGGGAGAAAATATTTGCAAATGAAACAATGGACAAAGGATTAATCTCCAAAATATACAAACAGCTCATGGAGCTCAATATCAAAAAAACAAACAATTCAACTAAAAAATGGGCAGAAGACCTAAATAGACATTTCACCAAAGAAGACATACAGATGGCCAAGAGGAACATGAAAAGCTGCTCAACATCACTAATTATTAGAGAAATGCAAATGAAAACTACAATGAGGTATCACCTCACACCGGTCAGAATAGCCATTAACAAAAAATCTAGAAACAGTAAATGCTGGAAAGGATGTTGTGAAAAAGGAACCCTCCTGCACTGTTGGTGGGAATGTAAATTGATACAACCACTATGGAGAACAGTATGGAGGTTCCTTAAAAAACTAAAATTAGAACTGCCATATAACCCAGCAATCCCACTACTGGGTATATACCCTGAGAAAACCATAATTCAAAAAGAGACATGTACCCCAATGTTCATTGCAGCACTATTTACCATAGTCAGGACATGGAACCAACCTAAATGTCCATTGACAGATGAATGGATAAAGAAGATGTGGCATATATATACAATGGAATATTACTCAGACATAAAAAGAAATGAAACTGAGTTATTTGTAGTGAGGTGGATGGACCTAGAGTCTGTCATACAGAGTGAAGTAAGTCAGAAAGAGACAAACAAATACTGTATGCTAACACATATATGTGGAATCTAAAAAAAAAAAGGTACTGATGAACTAGGGGCAGGGCAGGAATAAAGACATAGACACAGAGAATGGACTTGAGGACATGGGGGGGACGGGAGGGGGAAGCTGGGGTGAAGTGAGAGTAGCATCAGCATTGATACACTACCAAATGTAAAATAGCTAGTGGGAAGCAGCAGCATAGCACAGGGAGATCAGCTCAGTGCTTTGCGATGATTAGAGACATGGGATAGGGAGGGTAGGAGGGAGGCTCAAGAGGGAGGGGATATGGGGACATATGTAAGCGTATGGCTGATTTCACTTTGTTGTACAACAGAAACTGACACAGTATTGTGAAGCAATTATCCTCCAATTAAGATCTATTAAAAAAATAGAAATAAACATCAAGCATATATTGTATAACACTGGGAAATATAGCAATTATTTTGTAATAACTTTAAATGGAGTATAATCTGTCAAAATATTGAATCACTATGCTGTACACCTGAAACTAATATAATATTATAAATCAACTCTACTTCAGTTAAAAAAAATGTCCTGTTTGGGTGATAAATTGTAAAGTCAACTTAATTCAACACTATCTATGTCCTCAGCTCTGTGTTAAGTATTTGATATGTGTTATCTCGGTTAATCCTAAACAAGTAAGGAAGCAAACAAACCTGTATGATTTCTGCCACCATCTTTAACAGCTGTATCAGACTCATCTTCCACTGCGATTTGATGGGTCAAGAGCTCAGTACATTCTCTGCTGCTTTTCTCTTTAGGACAATTGTCAATTTGTTGGCTGTACAATGAAAAGAGGCTAAGAAGAAACAGTGGTTCAGGGTTTTAACATATACCTTACGTACAGGAAAGTACATAAATATGCAGGTAGTACATATAGTTCAGTAAATTTTCACAAAATAAACACATCCATATAACTGCTGCCCCTGCCAAGAAACAACAGTTCCAGCATCCTAGGAGGTGTCCATGTACTTCTTCTCGGGCATTGCTCACCACAATAGTAGGCATTTTTCTGAGTTCTCTATATGTTAGTTTTACTTGTTTTTGGACTTTATATAAATGAAGTCTCATAATATATATTCTTTGGTTCTGCCTTTTTTTCATTCAATTTTATTTTGTGAGATTCATCCATGTTGTAGCTTGCTTATTTTTATTGCTGTAGGCTATTCCACTGAATGAATGGAACATAATTTATGTGCTCATACTACTATCGATGGATATTGTTTCCAGTGTTTGGCTATTATGAATAGTGCTGCTATGAACACAGTTTTGTTGAATATATGCCTAGTGTAGAATAAGGCTGTACAATATGTACTGTATTGTCCTGTGTTAGGAGATTTTCCAAGAGGATTGTAGCAGTATACCTTCCCCACTCCCAACATAAGGTATAAGGCACCTTTCTTTTAGTTGGTTCTTCAGGTAGAAATCCTGAAAGTGAAAACAGAGTATAAAATTATAGTATTTAGTTGTTACTAAATCGAAATTGGAAATTCAAACTACAGATTATTATTCTGGAACACTAAATAACTTACCTGAGGTTTGTGCGGAGGAAATAATTTCCTAGAGGGCCAATTTTTCAGATATTCTGACATATTAGGAATTTAGCCACTTAATCAGAGAGTTTATCCCTGATTTCACCATACATCTGAGAGTGAAAAGTGATATCTCAGTGCCATTTATATTTGCATTTATTTGATTTTTAGTGAGCTTGATGACTTTTCAAAGGGTTTATATTTCTTTATTTGGGAATTGCCTGTTCATATGTTTTGCTCTTTTTTTGTTGTTGGCTGTATGTAGTGAATTCAATGGTTGCCCTCCACACCCCCAAATACATGTCCATGTTCTAACCTCTAGGACCTATGAATGTGAACTTATTTGAACATAGGGTTGTTGTATTGGTCCCAGCTTACTGACGGTGATGCTCTTGTCTAGGAATGCCTGAGGCACCTGTCCAAAGCCCGGGCCGTATTACTCCTATGAAGCCCCGCAGACATTTCCCCATTGGAGCCAAAGTTGTGGCTGGGCTGGGTTCTTATTATGATCGCAGGATGCACTGAGGAAAAAAAATCAGAGGATTTTGAGGAACAAGGTTTATTCCTCATAGGTCTTGGACTATATACATGTCATGAGGATGTGAGGAGACAGAGAGAGAAGACAGAGAGAGGGAACCTGGGGCTCTGCCTTTATTAGAGTCCAAAGGTGGGGTGTCTGGGATTTTATGGGGTCACTCATTATTGGCTAATTTGAAGCCGAAGAGTGGGAATTAGGATGGGGGGAGAGTGGAGGCAGACTCACTCGAGCTGTCAGTTATCTAGGTTGAGAGCTTCATGGGTGTGGGTGGCCTAGTTCTTTTTCTGGTTGTTTTGCTAGTAGCTGTGTCATACAGCTGGGCAAGATGTTTATTTAAAATGGGTGTCTTTTGAAATGGATGCCTTCGCAATCAAAAACTTAACAATGTCAGGCACTTACATTACGAAGGTCTTTGCAACTGCAATTGGGGTCTCAAGATGAGATCATCCGGGGTTAACTGGTGGGCCCTAAATGTTATGACAATGGAGATGTAAGAGTAGATGGCACAGACATAGAGGATAAGGCCACATGAAGATGGAGGCAAAGATTGGAGTTTGCAGCCACAAACCAAGGGACTCCTGGAGCCACCAGAAGCTGGGAGAGGAAAAAAAGGACGCTTCCCTGCAGCCTTTAGAGGGAATGTGGCATTGAGACACCTCGATTTTGGACTTCTGGCCTCCGGGACTATGAAAGAATAAATATGTGTTGTTTTAAGTCACATGGTAATTTGTTATGGCAGTTCTAGGAAGCCAATATAGTGTATTTACAGATTTTTTTTTAAACTGAGCACAATTTGTATATTAAGACTATTAACCATTTTCCTATTATGCATATGACAAATATTTTGCCCTTAAATTTTTACTTGAAAAATCTTGTTTAGGGTTGTGTGTTTTTATAGAAACTTTAGCTTTTTCCCCTGTAGTAATCTTTTTGTTTGTTTGTAATTAATAAACTTTATTTTTAGAGTAGTTTTAGGTTCACAGCAAAATTGAGTGGAAAGTACAGACAGTTCCTATATAGCACTGTCCCCAAACGAGCACAGCCTCCCTCACTATCGACATCCCACATCACAGCAGTACCTCTGGAAGAACCTACGTGGACAAACCATTATCATCCAGAGTCCATAGTTTACATTAGGGCTCCCTCTTGGTATTGCACGTTCCATGGGTTTTTGACAAATGTATCATACAGGGTAGTTTCATTGGCCTAAAAATCCTTTGTGATCCCCTTATTCATCCCTCCCTCCCTTGATATCTACATTAGGTGAAACTAACTCTGTGAATGTAGCCATCGCTTCTTGAAATTTGACTTACGTGCCCAAGTCAAAGGTAACCGTGGAGGCCAAAAGCCTGCTGGAAATGGGGACAATTCACCTGAGATGGGAATAGACTGACCCTATCATTCATCCATTTTGTGAAGTGAGGAAGTTGGGTATTGTTGGACAAAGTGGATTACTTGAGCCTAGGCTGTGCTTTGCTCCCATTCAACCTGTCCTCTTCTCATTCTTGGCAGGCTGGTACCTGGAGTGAAGGTAGGCTTGGGTTCGATGCTAAAGTTTTTTAGTAGACTTACACTCATTGTCCAACAAAAAGGTCTTCTATGTGTTTTCCTTCCTTTTCACTTGAAAGAATCTAATTAAGGTAACTTTTAAAACAAGTTGAAGTAGAGTTGATTTACAATATTATATTAGTTTCAGGTGTACAATGTAGTGATTCAATATTTTTATAGATTATGCTCCATTTAAAGTTAAAAACTATTAGCTATATTCCCTGTGCTGTATGATAGATCATTGTCGCTTATTTATTTTATACTTAGTAGTTTGTACCTCTTAATCCCCTCCTCTATCTTCCCCCTCACCCCTTAATTATAGTACTTTTATAATACAGTTTATTGACTGGAAAGTGCTTATTCGTTACTCTTGGCTTTCTAAAGTATTCCACCTGTATATCTGTGCTTATGCTTCCAGGTGAATTTTGAATGATGTTGTTAAGTTCCCATTTTCCACCCTTATTTCCACAGTCAAAAATTCCTAATTTTTATTTTTATTTTTTTAAACAGAATCTCATTTTATTTTATTTTATTTTTTTTAACATCTTTATTGGCGTATAACTGTTTTACAATAGTGTGTTAGTTTCTCCTTTACTGGAATTTTAATTTTTATATTTACAGTTTAATTGGAAGAGAATTGACACCCTTAGAATATTAGAACTTCCCACACAGGAAGACCCATTCATGACACAAGTCCTCATGTATCAAAGTATTTTGAGTCCATGAGTAAAGTTCTAAAGTTTTTTTTTTTTTAATATGGGCCTTTAAGACTTATATTTAACTTTATTTAAAAATATCTAAAATGTTTGTATTTAGAAGAAGATCATCTAATTTTTTAGGTGGTATTAATTTTGCTTTATTTGTTTTGTGCTGATTCTACTGCAAAGAATGATAATTTTGTTTCTTCCCTTTAAATATGATACACCTTATTTCATTACAAGGCTAATTGTGTTAGCTAGTCCTTCCGTAAATTGATTTATAATGGAACAAATACATCGTGTTTCAGTATTAGATATGCCCTTATACCCAACTCTTATAACCGAAACGTATTCTTCCTCCGAGTTTCAGATGTTATTCTGTCATAGTAGTTTCATGTTTTTCTTTTCCCTTTGTCTTTTATCTGATACTTTTACAATGCAGGGCCATTTGCTGTAGAAAGAGTGGGTTATTTGTCCTTGTATTATACCTGCCCTCCACTGTGCTATGTGGTGACCTAATAGCTTTCTCAGATTTTCAGATGGGGGGCAGGCTGTTTTGAGCAGGACCTCATTTCTAGAATTTGGAGTTTTTGTGTACTTCTACTGTACTGTGGTTGTATCTTCTCTACCTCACTATTTTTGATAGTAATAATAAATATAAATCAAAAAAATACTATACCCAGTACTGCTCCAAAGTCTTGTGCATCCCTGCCTCATGCAAAGTGTGCTCTGCCTGCTGCTGTCAGCACCGCCTGTGCCTGGAAGTCAATGTTGGCCTCTCAGAGCAATTCCCAGGGGTCCTAGTGCCATCTGCCTGTTCCCTGCTAAGTAGGGGCTCTGCAACTCTGAATCTGGGCAGCAGTGATGTGAGAGGTGCAAAGCCTCTTTGTCAGGCAGTCTTTCTTCATTTACCAAGCCATGTGTTTAAGCCGTGATAAATGTTTCACAATCCAGATCCAACTCCTCTATAATTAATGCCAATTCCTCCTAGATTCTGTTTTTAGGTTGACAATCAATCATAGTTTTTTGGTGAGTTGTCAGTGTGTCCTTTTTTGCAAGTGTTCATTTGTATTTAATGAGAAGTTGGGGGCAGCTATGCTGGGAACTTCTTGCCATTCATCATTTTGAATTTGTCTAATGTATGTTTACTCCTAAAGATACCTGTTTATATTTAACTTACCCTGATCGAATTTTATAGGTTGTTTGGTCAAAACATGTTGGTTGTGTTTCAAAATCTTGTACTCTGATCTCTTTGAAAAGTTTGCAGAATCATGCTGAGTCATTTACAAGAGGCATTCTGGAGTCGGTTAATTACAAATAGTTTAAATGAAATCTCTCATTAGAATAAAAGATGGGTACAACGGATAAGGCAACAATGGTTAAAGAAGAAGGAGCAAGTTCAAAAATGTCTCCCAGTTACCAAGCTATTTTTCTCCTTTATAATGCTTATCTCTATTGTGATTAAATTATTATGTAATTAGCTGTTGAATGTCTTCCTACTTTTTAATGCAAATTTGATGAGGATTGTTGCTTTCACTGCTGTATCACTAGAATATAGAACTTTGCACATAGAGTAAGTGCTCAAAAATAAATACCAGATGAATGAATAAGGTTACCACTGTCCCAATTCACTCCCATGCCACACCCAAGAAGGCATTCCTGCCTCAGAAGGAACAGTAATATTTAGTAGAAACTCATCCTTTTGACAAATTCTAACCAGATGAATGAGTCATGGCTGACAATTCTGTAATACTGCAAAGAAATGCATTTTGGGGCTTGAACCCTGGGATGAAAAATGCTAAGACAGAGGTGACCAAGGGGAATGATCACAATTAGTTTTATATTTCTTTAAAAAAGTAAAACAACCACTCCAAACAGCAATAAAAAAATGAGTCTACCCTCAAAAATGTTTGTAAATGTAGTTAAAAAAATTAAAAATTACTTAAAACAATAGTATTAAACTCCCATATATGTTTGCACATCTTTTGGATTCACAGATTTTTGGACAGTGATTTTCAGAAATATAAAGTGATTGCATGATCTTTCCAAACATTCTCAAATTATGGTCTAATGTCTTAAATCATAAGAAGTACCTTTAGTCACTAAAGTAAGCATCTCCATTTGGCTTGATGTATGTTTAGTCTATTTCTTCTTGGCAAAAGTATTTTAGCCTAAGTGTCCGAGCATAAAGCTGACAAAATGTTTTCTTTCCTACCCATTTGTGTGGTCTTGTTTAATAAAAATTATATATAAAAAAACTAAGTAGGATTTGTTCAGAGGAAAACTATATATCTATATAATCAGTTTACTTGGTATTAAGAATAATCCATGAAAGGTGGGTGAATTCTAAGTGAGAAAAAGTAAGAGACCATTTCTTGCTATCACCCTCTGTTTCAGCTATTTAATTACAAGTTTGCCTTATTTCATTAGAGAAAGTGAAAATCTCTCAATGAAAAGGAAATAATTTTAATTTTTGTGAATAATTTAATTTATAATACATTACCACTTTTGCTCTCACCATTTAATAATACATAGGCATGGATTTGTTTCTACTTTTGTCTTTTTTGAAAACTTGATCAGGAAATTCTGCATTCCCATAACATTATTCTTACAATACTAATATATAGGTACTTGGGATGAAAAATAATCTTAATTCAGAAAGTATGTGTTGAAATTTTTTGTGCTTATAATATGCTGTTGAAGCAGTCTAAAGACCTTAAAACATACATGATGAGATATATTCACGTGCAATAATTATATGTCTCACAAAGCAGCATGTGACTAGCTACTACAGTGGACTGTTGAGATTGCTACCGAAATGTAGAGAGGGAGGAGTATCACAGTGGGTTAGAAGAGACTGAGTATGCCTTATAGTTTAAGCTTAGAAAAGTAGATTTAAATAAAGTAAACGAATGGGGGAGGTCACTTCCTCTCAGGAAAATAGTATGAAGAAAGGTTATGAGTTGAGAGCAGGCATAGGGCAGAAAGCTTGTGTGTGATGAGATTGGCGATGAAGCCTGGTACAAATTTCAGGAAGGTCTTGAGGTCCAGACTCATCAGTTTGATTCTATGTTTTTTTTTGTTTTTAGACCAGTAGGACATTTTTGAAAAGGGGAACGAAGTGTTGACATTTATTTAAATTCGGAAGTACAATGTATAGGATCAATTGGAATATGGAATGAGTGAAAGCAGAAAGACTACATATGGTGTTCAAGAAGTGACAATACTAGGATGACAGTGGATAGGGGTGCCCTTTTTTACTTTTTTTTTTTCATACTTTGTGTTCTTAGATGTTTCCAAATTTTTTGCATGGAACAATTAGGAGAATGAAACTGCTAGAGAGGATAAGGTGGAAGGCTTCTTTTTTATGGATGATGAATTTGGTTTTGATCATGTTGATTTGGGTACTGTGTGAATAAGAATGTCTTTAGGTAGCTGGAGATCTGGGCTAGAATTACCCAAGAAAGCAGAATGGAGGCACATATCTGAACCATCAGCGTAGGAGAAATAATTAAAATCATGAGAAACTGTAAGGATAACATCTGATGCTTTAGGTAAAGGATTAAAGACAGCTTTGGATAATTTCCCATTAGTGGCTGGGGGAAGGAGGAAAAAGTAAAAATGCACAGTAGGACACAGGGGAAAGAAATGTTAGCTGAGTACAGTCCTGGAAAAAAATGGGTATTCACTGCCCCATGGTGCTTGAAGGTCAAGTCTGAAATTGTGAAAAGAATCTTTAGTTTGCCAAGAAGAGAGTAATTTGTCTTTTTTGGGGGGCGGGGCAGTGGGGAGAGCCACATATAGGTCGAAGAGTGAACAGAAAGTTTGGATTTCAGGATACTGGGGAGTGAACTAGGGTTGCAGAAATGAATCCATGACTGAATGGATGGAAGAATGGCTGCAATTAAGGAAAACAGAAGAGTCAAGAGAGAGATTTTCGAGAGCTCTTTACCTTAGAATGGGATGCCTTTTTAAAAATGACATTGGGAACAGGATGGGTGAGAGAGCTAAGGGCTGATGGCCTTGTTTCTTTGCAGGAAAGTAAGGGCAAGAATTTGCTGGCAAAAATAGAATGCAGCAGTGAGAAAAATCGAAATATTTATACAGTAGAATCTTATATATCAGTCCTACATTTATGTATTACCAAATATGCTTTAAAAAAAGGCAAGGTAACAAGTGCCTTCAGTTTCATATGGATAAAATTATTGAATCTGCTCTTCATATATAAAGAATGATTTATTTTTAAGTTTTTCCTTGGCCATGAAATGAAAATACTAAGTATATCTTCTATGGTGGACACTGTGTGCACCTAGATCCTCCTTCTGGATTGAAGGATCTATTTCCCCAGCTGCTGGGAATGCTGCCAGACAACACTCTTTAGCTGTCATTCCACTTTGGAAATAGCCTTGGTTGAAGAAATATGCCTCACCCGAGGTCATATCTCCTTCTAGATGGCCCAGATTTGGTGACTGATCAATATACGCTATATAGACCTGCCTGACCACGCACCCCTCCCCAGCAGAGAACAAGTCTGAAGGTCTAGCTAAGCTCTAGAGCCTCCCACATGGTCCCCTGGGTTCTTCATTGGGATGTATCACACAGCCTGTTTTCTTCCTCAAAACAGGTCCTCGAGAACACTCCCTAAACATCCTTTATGCTGATCTCTGTTTCAAAGTTCCCTTCTCAGGGAAACAAACCTGCAACGGAAAGAGTTAATCCTCCAGTGGCTGTAAATGATGCTAGAAGAAGCCATCAGAATTTGTCTCCTTCATGATTTGCCTCAGCTGAAGAAAACTTTCTCAACCAAGTCATTCTTTCTTCCGGGAACGATCCATATTCAATGACTGATCAAGGTGGTGACATAAAGGGCTGCCATTTCCCTCCAACTTGGGACAATTCTCATAGGCCAGCACATATTCAAAGCTCCCTATGGCCTTGGCTGAGGCCTTAGTTGAGACTGCATTGCTGCTCAGCTTCTCCTCTGCGCAATTCTGTTTCCTTCCTTCCCTGCCACAGGTGGGAGTCCAAGGGCACTCCTTAATCAACCTTCTGCATGCTCAGCTCCGTCCGAGAGTCCGCTTACTGTGGAACTTGACCTGTGACATCTTGCTAACTCAGCTTTTATTTTTTAACACTAATTTTTACTGTAATGAAGTATTCCAAGAGGGTCCCATTGTTGTATTTGACTCTCCCGGAAATAAGTAAGTTGTTCATATATTTTATTTCTTTTCATGGAGACATATTCCTCCTGTATCCATGGTTTAAAGTTTTTAAAGGTCCACTGACAATGCCAGTTGGTTTAGAAAGTTTGTGTGTTATGTTTTGCTTCATTAATTTCAATTCTCAAACACTTATTTTAATTTTCTTTGAGGTTCTTTTCAAATTGCCTGATACCTCTACAGAATATTAGTCAAAACATGTGTATATTTGGTCATGATATATAGAAGATGATTTCTGTTACTCCTTTACTGAATATTGAACAAGTGTTTCTATAATGCTGATAACTTTAGCTGAGAGTGGCAAAAATTGCTGGGTTTTATCCAATATCCATTTCCCTTTATGATTTAGTTAAAGCTTCTTTTCTCCCCACCCCTCCCCTCCCCTCTCCTCCCCTCCCCTCCTCTCCCTTCTCCTCCCCTCCCCTCCCCTCCTC
>NC_041215.1:127087150-127100697 GCF_002837175.3 Physeter macrocephalus | reverse complement strand
TTCCCCTCCCCTCCCTTCCCCTCCCCTCCTCTCCCCTCCTCTCCCCTCCCCTCCCCTCCTCTCCTCTCCTCTTTTCTCTTCTTTTCTTTTTGTTTTAGGAGAGTGTAAACCTACTTTGTTAAATACTGCATTTCCCATCCTCTCTTGTAGCTAAGTATGGCCATGTGATTCTATTCTGAGGATATTCAATGTAGACGGAAATGACGTACGCAACTCCTAGAGCAGGAGAACTGCCTGCTGATGGATGTGAACACAATGGCAGGAACTAGGGGAGTGACCTCGGACCGTGTTGAGGATGGCAGAACAAGAAGACAAATGAAACCTGGCTTTCAACACAGGCCACCACATCAGCCAAGACTTTTACATGAGAAAGAAAGAAACGTATCTTATTTAAGCCATTATTATTTTGGGTCTTTCCATTACAGCAGCCAAATCAATTCTTTAACTAATCTTGTAAGAATATGCCTCTCTTAGGATAGTCCCTAATGTTATATTCATATAATCAGTTAGTAGTTGCTTGCCATCAGGTTGGGAAATACATGAATTCTTCTAAAACTACACTTATTCACCTGGGATATGCGTGACTCCATGGGTAGGTGGTGGCATGCCAGCGTTCAATAACCCTTAGGATCAGTATGACATATCTTCTCTAAATACTCACTTTACTCAAAGTTTAGTAATAAAATAAATTTCAAAACTGTCCCAAAGATAATTAAATTATTTTAATATCATATAGGTATGCATTAAAGAATAATGCAAAACTGCCATGATATTTTAGGACAAACACAAAACTTAAAAAATATTTAATGCTTGAGATGGGCTACTTTTTGATGTATACCCCAGCCTACCAGTGGGCTTATGTTCCCAATCCCTTTGCTTTTATGGTGCTTTTGGGGAAATTTTTGAAAAGCACTTTTCCATAGAGCTATTCTGTCTCAGTGTCAGGAGCTCTCGGTCTGAATCAAAATGACTTTTCCTTATTTATATCAGCATTTAATTTTGTTCCATGTGGGTCGTGATATCATTTATTAAATTGATGCTTTGATGTTTTAGAAATACTATATTTTAGAAATTGTAGAACTGACTTTTGTGATTTTTCTAGACTTTATTCTTCGAGATTTTTTTTAGATATCCTTATTACCATTTTCAACAGAGGTCTTATTTATTCCAGCTCAGTAGTTATACATGGCTGAGTCTGGCTCAGACCACGGAGGCCAATTTATTGTTTTTGGCTGTCCTTTTCTAACTTTGTTATTCAAACCCTTGGGTGGCTGCATGCTCATTTTTGAGTGTCTGATAGAGTTTGAGAGATTCCAAACACATAATACAGAATGTTAGAATGCTACTTGGGTTCTATTCAGTGATATAAGTTTTGGTATAAAGTTCAAAACAGCAAATATAAATGGATTTTCTTCCTGATTGCAATCAGAGTTCAGCCTCATTTCATCCTCCAGAATATTCAACATAAGAGCTAACAGTGGGGACAAAGATCCAATAGAGAGTTGAACATGTCTCAAAACATGAGTTTTGAAGAGGGACCTTTTAGGGTGGCTTTGGAATGTTGAATGGAGCTAATAGAGATACACATTGCCTGGCACTTCTGAAAGCCAGGTAAAATGCCTTTGTCTGTGTCCTTACGAAATAGGTATATTCATGAAGGGGATGCAGAAAAGAGAACACTTTGGCTCCACAGTAATTATCAACAAGGGGTCCCTTCTCCTTAGGCCAGTGACTACTGAAATTAAAATATTGGATACAGGAGGCAATCATCCTGTATTTGTTGTTTCAGATCAACCTCAGAGTGCTAGCCGTAAGCTGAACAGCATGAGGAGTATAAAGATTAAGGAACAAACACACAAATGAGAAAGATGGTACATGAAACAAAGAACACTGCAAAGCCATCAGTGATTAACTGCCAAAATGCTGTGGAAGTCACATTTAGAGCATGCTGGCCAATAGATCATGGCACTTGGCAAAGTCAGCTGCAGCTGAAGAAAAGCCTGAAAAAAAGGGACCCTTTATACAACCACAGTTATGTTTCAGCAAGTCAGTGACAAAAGTTGTCACCCGTCAAGGAGTATGAAGTGAAGACATGAGCATTAGTAGGGGATCTGATACATGTGTCCGCTCTGCACGGAGAAGCTTGAGCAAGTCTCCGGTCTGCCCTGGGTCTCATTCTTGTCACTCTAAGATGTTTCTTGATGATTCAGCTAAGGGCACTTGGTCCGCAACCGCAGGAACCAATTTTGCCTGCTTAAGCAGAAAAGTGATTTACTGGAAAGATGTGTGGTTGTTCACAGAATCTAGTAGAATGCTGATGGAACCAGGTTCACTTTGGGAGTCTAGGAAGTAAAAAAAAAAAACCAAGAATGTCACCCCTGGGATGAATCCAGCTTTTGTGCCCTTTGCTCTAGGATCAACTTTCAGGCAGAATCCTATCTGCTTAGTTTGAATCACGTGGAGGAGACTGGGGATGGACAAGGTACTTTGCTTGACAGACCCTCTAAACTGTATCCAGTGAAAAAAGTAGAAAAGGAGAAATGGAATATCTTTTGCCACCTTCCAGTTAATGCACAGCACTATTCTGCCTTTGAGTGCTGGTAGTTACGTTATCTTGGACAAGTTAATGGAAATCATTTGTTTCTGTTTCCTCATCTGCAATGACAGTGCCTAATTCAAAGTGTTGTTGAGAGGTTACATTCATGTAATTATGTTAAATCTTCCAGTGAATGGAACCTAGTAAACACTCAATGAATAGTCTTTTCTTTCTCTTACTCTTTGGAGGAAGGACTGGTATATGGTTTAGGATGTGTCACGAATATCTACAAGTATGTTTTTCTATGCATGGTTATGTTAATGGCTTTCTCATGTCTATCGATGCTTGTCTATTTATGAGTGTGTCACTATCAATGAATGTTTATCAGTACTTCTTTGGGTACATAGTGCTGAGATACAAAGATGTATATATAATATGGTGTTTTGAGAAATTGTAAAATGCTAAATAAACATAAGTCAAACATAAGTTAATAAGCACATCAATTATAAAACATATGTGGCAATGTTTCCAAGTGCTAAATAAGAACTTCTAAGCAAAGTGTAACCACGGAAGTTTATAATGATTATATAGCTTTTTTTTTGAAGAAAACTTAAAAAAAATTTACTATATCGTATATTCAGAAAAGCCCACAGGTCATAAGTAGATGGCTCAATGAATTTTCAAAGTGAACACACCCATGTAACTACTACTTGGGTGAAGAAATAGAACATTTCTAGTGGCCAAGAAGTATCTCCTTGGACTCTGCTTATTCAGTAGCCATCTTTCTGTAAAAAATACCTTCACTTTTACCACCTTGGGTTCATTTTACCAGTTTCTGAACTTTGTGTAAGTGGAATCATACAGTGATAAATTTCTTTATATATGGTTTCTTTTGCTCAACATTATACCTGTGAGATTCGTGCATGCTGTTGTGAGTAGCAATAGTTTGTTTCCACTGTTGTTCAGCATTCCATAGTATGCTAACACATATATATGGAATCTAAGAAAAAAAAATGTCATGAAGAGACTAAGGGTAGGATAGGAATAAAACACAGACCTACTAGAGCATGGGCTTGAGGATATGGGGAGGGGGAAGGGTAAGCTGTGACGAAGTGAGAGAGTGGCATGGACATATATACACTACCAAACGTAGGGTGGATAGCTAGTGGGAAGCAGCCGCATGGCACAGGGAGATCAGCTAGGTGGTTTGTGACCACCTAGAGGGGTGGGATAGGGAGGGTGGGAGGGAGGGAGACGCAAGAGGGAAGAGATATGGGAACATATGTATATGTGTAACTGATTCACTTTGTTGTAAAGCAGAAACTAACACACCATTGTAAAGCAATTATACTCCAATAAAGATGTTAAAAAAGAGCATAGTATGAATATATTAATATTTATTTATCTATTCTACTGTTGGTGGACATTAGTGTTGTTTCTGATTTGAGCTATTAGGGATCAAGATGCTGTAAGCATTCTTGTAACAGTCTTTTGCTGCACCCATGCATGCATTTTTATTAGGGATTGAATTGGAGGGTTTTAGGGTATATCTTCAGGTTTAGTAGATATTATTTTCCAAACCAGCTGTACCAGCTTATAGTCTCACCACCAGTATTTAAGCATTCTAGTTGCCACACGTTTTCCTCCTTCTTAACTTTACCCTTTGTTGTGGGTGTGTGGTGTTATCTCACTGTAATTTTAAATTGCATTTCCAGCCTAATAACTGTCTTTACCATCCTTTCCTTTCTGTTTATTGATCACTTGGATATCCTAGTGTGAAATGCTCATTCAAGTATTTGCTCATTTTTCTCTTGGGTTGTTAAAATTTCTTATTAATTTGTAGACATTAAAAAATATTTTGGACACAAAATATTATAAAAGCCTTTTCCTTCAATGTGTGTTGCCTTTGTAATCTCTTAATTAATTGATGAATTGAGGTTAATTCAGTTTTAATAAATCAAGAAATTAATTCTTAATTTTAATATAGTACAATTCATCAATCTTATCTTGCATGGTAAGGTTTTTGTTTGTAACATGTGTAAGATAACCATCAAGGGGTTGACAAGGTGGTTCCTTCTGAGGGCTGTGAGGACAGTATATTCTATGTCTTTCTCCTAGTTATCATCTTTCTGGGAGACACAGTTCAACACAGACAGTGGGGTTCTATCAGAGCACGCTGTTATCCAGAAGGGTATAGTATTTCAAGTGGGAATATGGGGGAAATCAGACATTTTACTATTTTATTATCATATTTTATCGTATCATATTTTGTCATATTTCATTGTCATGTGTGCATCTATATACAGGCAAAAGTTGAACGTTAGGGTATAGGACTATCTGGTGAATGTCTATTTTTCTTCTACTGAGTAATACTTTCTATCTTGATTCCTTTCCCTATCCCTTCCAGAACTGCCTGCAACAATTTGTATGCTAGATTCTGTCCAAAGATGTTTTGAATTTCACTATTATTATTGTTATTTTTTAACAAAAACAATCCTGTGAATTTATTTAGTATATATATATATTTTTTTTTCTTTTTTTTTTTTTTTTTTGTGGTAGGCGGGCCTCCCCCTGTTGTGGCCTCTCCCGTCGCGGAGCACAGGCTCCGGACGCGCAGGCCCAGCGGCCACGGCCCACGCGCTCAGCCGCTCCGCGGCACGCGGGATCCTCCCAGACCGGGGCGCGAACCTGGCTCCCCTGCATCGGCAGGCGGACGCGCAACCACCGCGCCACCAGGGAAGCCCAGTGTTATCCTTTTGATAGTAGTATCCCAGCAGGCCCTTAGTCTAAGTTTCCAAATTAGTGAAAAAAAGGAAGGGGTTCAATAAATAGTGTTGGGACAACTGACTAGAAATTTAAGAGGAAAATTAAATTGAATCTGTAACACACAATTCCAAATTTCCAAAGCAGACTAAAAGAAAAACATTTTAAAATATCAGCGGAATCACTTTAGCACAAAGAATGACCTCCTGCTAAGTAAGCGTGGCACCGGAGAATCTCACTATTATTTTTAATGGAGGGTTTTCTCATCTGCAGCTGGTTACTAGCTCTATCCATCTTGCTGTCCATGTCACTATCTGCTTCTTCTCAACAATGGGCAATTGGCTTCCTGACCTTATGTGCTTGAATCATTGGAACTGAGAACATTCTCTCCACCAGCAGCTCCTGCCCTCTCCACACTCCTATAGTTTCTGTCAAGCTACTAGATTATGAAATTAATCTTGCCCAGAGGAAGGGGAATTTGAAAGAGCCTTAGGCCAGCAGCTCATGGTGGCTGGTTCCATTGTGATCCTGTTCCGTGGCTCTTATGTTCCTTTGTGAGCACGAAAGGAAAAAAAACCTTCCTTTCCCTTCACGTACAGAGCCTAGACCTTTCCGTCTTGCACTTCTATCTCTGAGTCCCACTCACTTCCACCTAATCTAGGGCCCTCTAAGAGACTCAGCCAGATGAGAGGACTTAGAAAGAACAGATGTTTGCCTATTGGGGCCAGATCACTAAGATGTTCCTGAACGTGTATTCTTCTCTCAAATATTTTTTGACATCTTCTTTGTAAGTGAGCCCCATTCAGCTACCCTGGCCTTGTTCTCAGAATATGTATGTATGCTTTATTGCTGTCTCTAGTTCTGTCCAACCAAGAAATACTTTTCTCACCACGCTCCATTTTCTCTTTTCCCTCTAATTTCATCACTCAAGCTCTGGGCCCAGCAGTGATCAGCACTCTTTGAAGCACTGCCCTTGCTGTAACTTTGGACTATTTCCTTACTTAGAGTCAATACCCCTAGACTAAAGTCCTCTGCATGTGCCCCAGGGATCAAGACTGGAACCTGCCTACCTTCCTCTAAGTGTGGATTTAGAAGCCTTCGCATGATGGAAAAAGACACCTCTTCCAGGTGGATGCAGCCGTGCTCCTGGACACACTCCATGGTGAGTGGAGAGAGATCCCCCCACTCAGTCGCTCTCCCTGGCATCTTTATGCAATGAACAAACTGCAGAATGGGAGAGCCCTGTGCCTGGACCTCTTCCTTTTTTCTCTTGTATGAATCCTGGCCTCCTTTAGTTGCTGCCCCCACCTTTTTTTAACCTTCAAAAAGTTTATCTCCTGAATATCCAGATCCAAGCCTTTTAGCTCTGGCCCACTTTGTCACTAACTTAATCACAGTGGTGGATTCAGGAACAATCACAGAGCAACTGAAATAGCCATTTAGTCATGTTGGGGGTGCGAATCGGAGTTCCCAGAATCATGGACCGGAAATTTGATGCCTAAGACCAAAAGTGCAAAGATATACGTATCTATTGAAAGATTGGGTCCAGTTCACATTTACTATTTCAATACCCACAAGTGATTGAGATTTCATAAAACCATAAAGGAGGTATTAATATTCTTCATAACAGTACATAAGTACACTCAGAATCTAGGTTTTCTCATTGATTCAAGAGAAAACGTTAAGGCAGCCTATCTGTTATAAAAAGGTCTTGGTTTATTAAAAATCCATTGTACATTTGAAGTGAATTGACCACTTTTCTTGAAAGACTGTTTAAATATAGCAATAAGAAAATGGATGCATATTAAAAAAAATTGGGTGCCAATAGCTGGTTCTGAAGCTCATTAAAACAAATGAAAGACTTGGAATGTTTTCTTGGTTTTTTTCTTTTTTTTTTGGCAGAAATTACACATCCACATTGCAAGTTTAATGATTCTATGTTTGTCATTAAAACTTGAGTAATATTTTTTTTCCTTTGAAGAACATAATAAATGCATGTGGCATCCATAATATTCGGTACTTCTCTGTCGTATGGTAGAACTTCTGGGTGCTTAAAAATATTAACTCCTTTGCATAATAATACTCAGGAATAATTTTCATCTCATGGCTCCCATTATATCAATGAGAAAATAAAAATAAAAGGATTGTGTCAGGTCGGTGGCAGGATCTCAATACAAATTCAGTCACACATGTAACCCAAGCCCAGGGTTACAGCCTCCTGTGGGCAACTGGGAAGACCTTATCGGATTAGTTGCCATATGGGCTCATGAAGCCGAATCATAACACCTCGCCTCCCTTCCCTGCTTCCTATTGTATGGACCTTCCGTGGGTGATATTAATTTATAAGAATCTGTATGCAATTCCAATTACGCTTAATCGACACAGAATTAAAAACACCAACCTTGTTCCCAAAGGCAGTGTAGAATGCACTATTGTTGAACCACTTATCTGTTCCCTGCTTTCCAAACATACCAGTTTATTAATTCCTTAGTATGTTTTCTCCATTCCAACGCCCTCCACCCCCAACAGAAAGCAAATCCAAAAATAAGTAGTCGGTCCCTAAATCGAATAGGGGCAAAATCAAATTGAATCCCTTCCCAGGACACCCTAACCTTTTCTGATCAATGGGCCTCATTCTTCATTCCCACAGTCCTTGGTGAGCCTGGCAGCCAGCCTGGTTGGCTCTGGGCAGCAGGGCATTAAAGGATGACCCTGGTTGTCTGTTTCGCAAAGCTGGAGGGTTTACTCTTGGTTTCGCTCAATTGCTTGGCCAATCAAATAGGATTCTATTTAAAATAGCATTTTGTTTTCAACCTTGGCCTCTGAAGTCTTCCAGAATATTGGAAACCTGTTAAAGCATAAACATATGTCACACAGAGAGAGGGACAGTCAAGGAAATCAGGATGGCGGAGTCAAAGATGCAAATTAAAACCCAGGAAGAATCAATTAAATAGGCACCAAAGGTCTGTTTAAATGATTAAATGAGACAGAAGTTCATCTTGAGATGAATAAATTACAGGAATGTGTGAAAAAAAATGAAGGCACGAGAGACTTGTGAAGGGGAGGGTGAGTGGATAGCTGTGAGAGAAGAGAGTTAATACAGGTGATGTGCACACAGTCTCAGGTTTTGGTCATTAGATTGATTAAATATGCAAAAATGTTGCCATAGCCTCTGGGTAATTGTACAAAGCATGAATACAAACGGTGGACTCCCACTGCTAGAAGAATAACAAGAGGAAAGGCTTTGCATTCCTCATGGGGCTGTGAGAGCATGTCTCTTGAAACACCACACTACTCCTCTTTGTACCCAGTGCTCTGTCCTTAAGCTTCATCATGACGAACTGAGCCTCCTGGTCTCCCTCCTCCCTGGCTGAAGAGCCCTGGGTTAGGCTGCCTTATAATAATCTCTGTCATTGTGTATGCTTCCCTAAGTGCTTTCGTGTATGTCACTTAATGCTTGAAACTGTGTGAGAATGGCAAGCGTTAACTACAGTTCCAGCTTTCTGGGGCCGCAACTGGGAAACAGAGAAACTTAGGTAGCCAGTCACACGGAGCCAGGAGCTGCCCTAGGGCTGCCGTGTGCAGTGAGGCAGGTCGTGCAGCACGCAAGATTGCTGGTTAAGAGGGTGAAAGGCGGCTGTCAGGCAAACCCTGTTCTCTTCACCGCACTGTGCAGCTTGACACAAGCTTTTCTTCCTGGAGGTAGGGGCATTGTTCCCTAGTTGGCAAAGGAGAGATTGAAAGACCAGCAGTGGCCCTGAGCTGGCCTTGGGTCTCTTGGGTCTCTCTCTCTGATTTGGTCCTGCCCTGAGATAGTTCTCTTCCTTCCTCTCTTTTACCCAGTTCAGGATCCTCCCTTCATCTCAGGCTCAACAGCCTGAAAATACTACCGTGCTCAGTTATCTAGGTCTTTTAATTGTTTCTCAGGGTGTTTTTTCCACATAATAATCCTTTTAATTTTTTATTGTTCTTCACTGTTTCGAAGGGCTTACATTGTCTTAAAAACAACCTCACACAGAAATGCTTATCCTCACCCTCACAGAGAAACACCTCGGGGAGAATTCCTCAAGGGTGGGAGGAAAAGCCTGGATTAGAGGCGGATCAGATCCCTGGTTTCAGGCTTGCCCACCATGCGACATTGCCTCAGGCCCAGTGTCCCCTCCACAACTCCATAACAATCTCTCCTGGCTTCTTTCTAAGTAGCTGTGCCTATTTTTACCTCTTCCGTGAATCTATTCATGGTTTCATCAGATAGGCCAATAATACCCAGCTTCTTCCGTGCTGAAATTTGATGAAGTGTCCACTTAGTTTTGGCCCAAGGCAAGGACCCTGGCTTAATTCCTTTTGTTAACATTCCTACTGAATGCTGAGTTTCCATGGGATCTGTCGCTCCTCCCCACCTGAAACCTCTAAAGGGGCCAATCGATCCCATCTCCATGTTTCCTCCCATCAGACGGAATCGATTCAGAAATCATCTCTGTGGGCAGGAGAGAGGAGTGAGTTTGATCTATGGTTATAAATAGGATGTGCCTGGGATCCAACACCCAAATGCAGTTCTGATTATCTACCTACCCCGTCCCAGTCTGCAGAGCTGGGGGACAAAGCTTCCTGTGAGGCGGGGGCGGGGGGGGGGGGGACACCTAGAGGAGGAAGAAAGGGCTTGCCTGAAGGGCAGGTTGTTTCCAGAAAGAGATCCCTGAGCAGCGTGGTGCATTGTCCCATCAGGCCCCCCGGCCCCCACCCCTGAGGGAGGCTCTTGCCACCTTCCTCCTCACTCGGGACGAGAGGCTGGTTGATGGAGAGAGAAGTGGAAGCTTGTCCTGGCTCTTTCCTTGGGAGGGCGGAGGGCGTGGCAGAAGAGCCAGTTTTATGGGCCACGGAAGGACTGTTGGTGGCAGGATGTTCTGGTTCCGAGGAATGGAAAGGGTCTTGAGGTGACCTTAGGTGAGCCCTTTCTCAGAGCATCTCTGAGGGCTTCCCTGTCCTCCCCGTGGACTGCACTGCCTCCTCTCCAAGACCCCTCTACTGAGAAAGACTTTTGGAGTAAAATGCAGTTTATGGAGCTTGAGCAGCCCTCCTGGCTGCTGTGTAATGGGAATTCCCCCTCTGTGGGTGTATATGAGGAGATGCTGCTCAAAGGGCAGAGGGGAAATCTCCTCTCTCTCTCTGTCTTTTTTTTTTTTTGTAAGCTATTGATGATTTTTCCTGACAATTCCCCGAGAAGAATTTTCTCCTGTATGAATAGCAACATGAAGAACACACTCATTATGTAATTATTTATGCTACTGGATTACTTGAAAGCCAGGAGCACTGGCCTGAGACTCAAGAGACAGACTATCATTCTGATATTGGCACTAACTACCTGTGGGGTGCTGGCTGTGTCTGGAAATGTCTCTTAACCACTTTGGATGTCCGTGCTGTAATCTCTGTAACAGGATGGTTAGGGAATTCCCTGGCGGTCCAGTGGTTGGGACGCTGCCCTTCCATTGCAGGGGGCACGGGTTTGAAAGATACACGTATGTGTGTAACAGAATCACTTTGCTGTACACCTGAAACTACCACAACATTGTTAATCAACTATACTCCAATATAAAATAAAAAGTTAAAAAAAGAAGATGGTTATATCAGCTGGATCCTTCCAGGCTCAATGTCTACCAAGTAATGAGCTCTGAGATCGTCAGAACAGTAAGAAGGCTCCTGGCTGATGAGGTATTAAACATCAACTCGCTCATCTCCACAATGATTTTTTAAAGCAGCAGGAAGGAGTCGAATTTGACACAGATGCCTGGAATATCTCTAGTTGTCACTGTCTTAGCAAGAGGCCCGATGGCTTCCTTATCTGATTTACGAGTGGAGATATTTTATTTACAAACACTGTCTAATCAGAAAAGACACAGTACACCACAGACAAATGTGATGGTAACAGGTTCAAAAGACTGCTGAGTAATATTTCACAGGTAAATTATCTCTATGAACACAATCTGCTGCTGCTGAGAATGGGTTATTTCTTTAAGTCTCTGGAGCCTTAAAGAAGACATTGATTTCCCATAGATACAAATCAGCAGAGAGTGTGAATATACATTTTATAGGAAAATCTATATAGGAGGAAATAAGGGAAGAATAAATGGAGTTCTTTAGTGGTGAGGATTAAGTATATGAAAGATTATGTTGTTATAGTTGCTCACTCCTCATTTCTGTAGGATGGTAAATGAGGGCAGCTTACAACAAAGAAAGGATCATTTTAACGGGACAATGTCCATTTTTACAGAAATGTTCAGGTAAGGGGAAAAAGTGAGACAGCACTAAGCCAGATTCCAGGAATATATGTGGCAAAGGTTTTTTCTTTAAAGTTCAAAATTGGTATTCTGCCCCCCCCGCCTTTTTTTTTTCCTAAGGAAATATTTTGAAAACTGAAATTGTACTGGGAACTAGTGACCAGTCGTAAGTATTTTCTACCCTGGAAACTTGGTTGACATCCAATTTGGATAGATTAGCTAAGTGTTATTCCAGTTATAGTCCAGCCTGGTTTTTGTTTTTGAAATTGGGTAGTTTTATTACAATTAATTCACATTAACTTCAGCTAAGAGAAAATATTACACCATCTGTCAGAATTCCCAATTTTCTTTTAAGCTTGTGACCTTTTGTAAGTCTTGATGGCAGCATACAGCTTGTTCTTGCTGTTGAATCCACTGAGGTTAGATTCTGTTTATTTCTGAATCTACTAAGTAGACCATCTCCAAACAATAAATATTTATCCTCTTTAAATGAAATGTGCAACTTAAAATTATAGAAAGACTCAGAAGTAAAAATGACTTGCATAGGCTCACATAGTTGGTTCCTGATATGGGCAGGACACCTCGTCTCTTGGTTTATGGAGGAGAATTTTGGAGAAGAACTTTTGTGGTTGCCATGATTTTGAGATAAATGGATACTTGAGTCTCTCCTTCTGTCACTTTATCTCTTCCTCTGTCTCTCTCACACACACACCCAACTTTTAGTGTATATATTATAGGCAGAAAGAAACCAAATGTATTACTTACAATTATAGACAAGTCATACATGTCTGGGAAATTCAACTTGAAAATACAATTCATCAAAAGTAAATGGCAGTAGGGGGATATGAATGGCTTGAGGCCACTTCCACATGCCAAATGCATTGGGAAATTCCAACCCAATTTACTACCTGTTGAGTAGAGGAGAAATTTCTGAAAGACTGAATCTAGTTTGAGATATAGATAGATAGATAGAGATAGAGATAAGTGTATGTATGTACAGGCACAGACACACACATACACGCAGTGCATTTTAAGAACACAACACATATACCACTCTATTGCACTGTACATCTCCAGAGGCCACCATTCACATGAAGTACAATGTGAATGGGAACCCCTTCCCAAGCTCCCACTCCAAACTGTACAATGTGTAGTGCTGGACATTACTTTTGAATATGTCAGAGTTGTCATCACATAAATGTTTAATTTCATCAGGCATGTTTTAAGATTCTTTTAAAACTTCTTAATCATGTATGAGTTCTTAGGTATCATTTTTTATGAGTGAACTCGTTTTGCCAGAAAACTAATTGTATTTAGAAAATCAGTCTAATTTGGATGAGGCTGCTGGATTTGACAAGACTTACTTCAGAGGTTGTTAATTTGTTATAAGTAGATTTAATGTAGGTGAAACCCATTCTACTTGTTGGGAAGATAAACAGTGAAACCTGGAAGTTCCCCAATAGAGCATAAGCTAAGACAATTCTCCCCTTGGCATCTGCTGTGATGTCTGGAATTCCTAATATTAGTCATTCCTTTGAGTCATGGCATTGTCTGCAGAAGGGCTCCTACAGGGCCTTGTTAAAATTATGATGTGCCCCCCTCAAGTGGGGCAACATGTACCCCATTAACCATTATTGTTAATTCAACAAATAAAACATTTATTGAGTATATATATTCTCCTGAGTATATTATATTCTCCTGACAGTAAGCTTTGGTTCATGTATAATTCCACTTACTTCCAAAGAGAAGTTGAATCAACCTAAAGTAAAAAGCCTATACACACAAACTTGTTCTAAAAGTGTAATGAGAATTATCTGAAAAGGCAGATGACGAGGAGAAGTGTGTATGTTGTTGTTTTTTTTTAACATCTTTATTGGAGTATAACTGTTTTACAATGGTGTGTTAGTTTCTGCTTTACAACAAAGTGAATCAGTTACACATATACATATGTTCCCATATCTCTTCCCTCTTGC